>NC_047109.1:14511814-14769566 GCF_902500255.1 Thalassophryne amazonica
AAGTGAAATGAAGTTTATAGGATTTACAGAAAATGCAGTAATTCTTCAAACAAAATTAGGCAGGTGCATAAATTTGGGCACCCAACAGAAAAAAATGCATCAGTATTTAGTAGATCCTCTTTTTGCAGAAATAACAGCCTCTAAATGCTTCCTATAGCTTCCAGTGAGAGTCTGGATTCTGATTGAAGGTATTTTGGACCATTCTTCTTTACAAAACATCTCCAGTTCAGTCAGGTTTGTTGGTTTCTGACCATGGACAGCTCGCTTAAAATCACACCACATATTGTCAATAATATTCAGGTCTGGGGACTGAGATGGCCATTCCAGAACATTGTACTTGTTCCTCTGCATGAATGCCTTAGTAGATTTTGTGTGACCCTCAATCCATGTGACCCTCAACTTTAACAAGATTCCCAGTACCTGCACTGGCCACACAGCCCCACAGCATGATGGAACCACCTCCAATTTTTATTGTAGGCAGCAAGTGTTTTTCTTGGAATGCTGTGTTCTTTTTCAGACATGTATACCGTCCTTTATGTCCAAATAACTCAGTTTTAGTTTCATCAGTCCCACAGCACCTTATTCCAAAATGAAGCTGGCTTGTCCAAATGTGCTTTAGCATACCTCAAGCGACTGTTTGTGGCGTGTATGCAGAAAAGGCTTCCTCTGCATTACAGCTTCATACAGCATCTCTTTGTGCAAAGTGCGCTGTATAGTTGAATGATGCACAGACACTATCTGCAGCAAGATCATGTTGTAGGTCTTTGGAGCAGGTCTGCGGGTTGACTGACTGTTCTCACCAAAATTCACTTCAGCTTATCTGAGATTTTTCTTGGCCTGCCACTTCGGGCCTTAACTAGTACTGTGCCTGTGGTCTTCCATTTCCTCACTATGTTCCTCACAGTGGAAACTGAGAGCTGAAATCTCTGAGATAGCTTTTTGTATCCACACTGGCCTAGGAACACCTTGGGATCCCCCAGTCAGACGTAGTCAGTGTGGCACGGGAGAGGGAAGTGTGAGGTCCCCCGCTCGAGCTGTTGCCCCGCGACCCGATCTTGGATAAGCGGTTGAAGATGAGTGATGAATGACCTTTTCATATCCTCCCCCTAAACCATGATGTTGAACAATCTTTGTTTTCAGGTCATTTGAGAGTTGTTTAGAGGCTCCCATTTTGCCAATCATTATAAGAGATGTAAAGAGGGGAAACATGTGCAAATGGCCACCTTAAATACCCTTTCTCATGATTGCATTCACCTGTGTAAGGTCGAGGGTCAATGAGCTTACCAAACCAAGTTTGTGTTCCAGTATTTACTGTTCCACAGCCTGCAGATTGGGTAGTGTTTATAAAATAGGTAGCTGACATTTTTCAAGGGTGGTAATAAATTATGCAAAGTTTCTATAATGATTTAGAATGGTGTGTGAGTCCTAGGGATGGGTATTGATAAGTTTATCTATCGATGCCATTATTGATTCTGCTTATCGATCCGATTCCTTATCGATTCCCTTATTGATACCTCTTGTGAATATTCTGTGTACTAAAAGTAGGTGTTACATGTTTTCTATGTATTTTATTGAATCTTAAAGTAAATAAATATGATATTGGTCACTGTATCCTTGATCTCTGGACATAAATAAAAACAAAATAAAATCTGTAGTTTTTGTCTAAAGCATTTCCTTTCAAACAATTTGTCATGAATGTCTCTCCGTACCTCTGAGCTGAGCTCAGCCGGCTGCTGCATGTCAGCACAGGACGTCTCATTTTGAGAGGGGAAAAAAATGTTTTGATCGATTGCAGTTTGTTTGTATTACAACATTTGGAAAGAAGTGTCAATTGATTTAAACGGCGTTTCACTTTGAAGTTAATTCCAACTGGACTCTATCATTCTAATTTGACTCGGCAGAGAGCTGCGCAGCGTTTGCAGCTGTGTGAACAGAATGGAGGACGATTCTCGTTTCTTTCTCACAACAAGACAGGAGTCCCAGTTAGTGACTTTAATCCTCACAAAAGTGACTCATGATTGACATTCAGGGATGAATGCGGTGAAAAACAAAAAAAGCTGTAACCCAAAATTACCCCCCAACACCTCTCACATAAAAATGTTTGAATTCTTGAAGCTCTGAAATGCAATCTGGGACTAGTCCAGACAATAAACTGCAGTGAGTGCAGAATCCATTTTGGTGAGGAAAAAACCCAACTTTCCTTATTCAGATTCATTCCAGTAGTATTCTGCTCTTACTCGGATGCAGCAGTTTTCTAGCTTGGCAGATAGTTCTGGAGGTAATCACTGAAGAAATGAACAAATTGAAAATATGGTTTGACCAAAATAAATTGTCATTAAACTTAAATAAATCAGGGATGAAGTGGAGGTGTAAGAGTCACTAGGTGTTCACAGGAAACACTTATTTATCTCTATATCTATTTATTTATTTATGTTGTTAATTGGTTTTATATTTTCTGTTGTGTTTTTAAATTTAAAAATCTAGTGGGAGAAGCTGGCCCGTCTCCCCTATCCTGCACCACTCGGCACACTGCAGGAGAACTTTATCAGCTGTAAGAGAATTTTCCCCCAGCACTCAGTGCAATGCACATTGCAGGAGAACTTTAGCAGCTGCAGAACTTTCCCCCCAGCACTCGGTGTGCGGCACACTGCAGAAGAACTTTAGTGGCTGTATGACAACTTATCTCCCAAGAACATTTCCCATACGCGCAATGATCCACACCAGAGAACCTTTGTGCGCTGTCCCATGGAAAAGGCATGTCATGAGGAACTGGAAAAAAAAACAAAAAAAAACTGGTGTGAAATGGTGGACGATTTTATTTTCTTGCCCACAATAACAGACGATAGTCTGGTAACGACTTTAATCAGCAGAAAAGTGAGTCGTGATTGACATCATTAAATGGATTTGACTGAGGTAGATGGGGGGGAAAAAGATAATTTCTGTAGGTTGATTTTTGGTCCTGTTGCGGATCCAAAATCAGTAATGGTAATCATTTCTGATGATCAGAAATGATCATTTGTGATCATCAGAATTGATCATTTTCTCATTACACACCCTTGGAAACAGTGTAATGGCCCAACTGCAGCATAATTATTTCATGCAGCAGCGTAACGGGCCGTTACACTCTTATAATGTTGGTGAGTACCCTGATATGCATGCATGCATGCATGCATGCAAGCACGTACACAGAGGCCACTTGGCTTGTTATTAGTCCTTTTCGATATATAAGTTCCAACGAACTATGGGTCACAGGACCTCCCAAACTAGTACACAAAAAACAAAAATGCGACTTATACTCTGGAAAATATATTACTCTGCATACAAGCCTCACCTGGCATTAACATCTACAGTTTTCTGGGAGATCTGATTTTAATGTGATTACTGGCGTTAACTAGTCTGCAGTTGCCACACTGAAATCCATTTAAGAGCTAATATCGAGCTCATGACACCTCCTCTGGTTTGCATGCATTTAAAAAAAAAAGGAAAGTTAGTTGTAGCTGCTGGTTTTGCTTGTTAAAGCAGAAATGAACAGCTGGAATGCCGAACACGAGGGGGAATATTGATTTATGCAGCTGGTTGAGCTATGGTCCGGAGGACCATCTGCATCTTGGAGCATAACACTTGTGGGAACAGATCGGAACCTTCATTTACGTATACACAGTCGATGTTTTTCCTTTCAAAATTTGTGTTCGATTGTGGCTGGTGTTATCTAGAAGGCAGCCCTGCTGAGCCGTACCTACCCACCGTGTTTTTCAATTCATTGCAATGCTATGACACAAACCTCAACTGAAAACCTGTGGATCTACATTTTTATCCACAGGGAATTTATCAGGTATTGATGAAGAACTGGACCGATCATCAGAATTGATAATGGCATCAGTATGGATAAAATCTAGATTCCCATCCATGCAGTCAGAGACGAGGGTTGTGTTAAATGTTTCAGTGATTATTTAACACAGTTCACGTAGTTACTCTGTGGAATGAAGACCACATCCATTTGTGATTGTATTTTATTTCTGTTTATGGTGAAACATGGCATATTTGATCCACTAATAAATATAGTTTTGGTTCAAGATGCCACTTTCATATTTTGACAATATATTAATGAAGACGTCATCTTTCCAGTGGTATAATCCTTTTTGGGGTTTTTTTTTTTTTTGAAAGAACTTATAGTACATGAGCAATATGCCTTTGAAATACAGGTGTGAAATGATTTTTTTTTTTAACTGCCTTATAAATCAGAAACATTTCTCTTACAAAAATACTTAATCACCAAAATAGTACGATAACATGAAAATCCCAATATTTGAAATCTGATGTGCTTCAGTGTGGAAACACAGAGGGCCAAACGGCTCCAAAGTACAAACTATTATTATTTTCTTTCTCTTTTTTTTCTTAGTTTTCAGCAAGCTATAAACTGATAAATATGCAACCTAGGATCTTCTTTGATAATAGTTCAAGACATCTAGTATGTGAGAACTTCTGAAAATTTCATGCATCTAGCATGAATAGTTCAACAGTAATGACATGGCATTCAAATCTAATTTTTGCTAACTTGTATTTCTGTTGAATTTCCAGCTGCATTTCATTGTTTGTGTACTTGTCTAATGGCAATAAGGTGAATCTAGTCAGTAAACTACTGAGTTATTGTGAACAGTTTTACTTTATCTGCTGTTAAGTTGAGTCCTTTTAAATGGCTGCATGAAGTGTTTCCCGTTCTTTTCCGTCTTCCAGGTGTACCCGGGCTTGATGGTAACCGCCGGACTCATCCACTATGTGCTCAACCTACTGAACATCACTGTGCACATTCGGGATGTGTGCGTGTTTCTTGCACCCGTCTTCAGTGGCCTGACCTCCATTTCCACCTTCTTGCTCACGAGAGAGTTGTGGAACCAGGGGGCGGGACTACTGGCAGCCTGCTTCATCGCCATTGTCCCCGGATACATTTCACGCTCGGTGGCTGGCTCCTTCGACAATGAAGGCATCGCCATCTTTGCTCTGCAGTTCACCTACTTCCTCTGGGTACAGCTTCACTCCGCATCACACAGTCATCTCAGGTTTACCATATAATCATTAGAGAAGCTTTAGATGTTTTAAAGGAACATTTAGAACCAGAAGAACATTTATAATAAGTGTTTGTGGTCCGATACCAGTGTCACTGACTGAACGGTTGCCCCTAAAAATCACTGCCTTCACTGCACATGTGCCTTTTCGGAGCATCAACAGCAATTGACCGATTATCACCTCGTTCTGATTCAAACTGCACTTAGTCATCATCTGTCTCAGCGAAAGTTATCTGAAGTTTTTGTACAACATCATTTACACATGAATTCAGCATTATTTCATAATAAAAGATGGGGGAGCGATCGGAGCGCCACAGCAGCACGTCTGAGACTGACGTGCTGTCATTTCAGAGCATCAGTAGCAAAATGTGGCGATTATCACCTCGTTTCTGCTTAAAACTGACTTTAGAATGATTTAAGAGGTTTTAATTTGTCATTTGATGGTTAATAACCACATTATTCCCTTTGATCGCTTTGGGTGTAGAGAGTGAGACTCGGTCTGTCTCGGACGCGTGCGTAGTGAAGGCAGGACAGGCCAATTTTTAGAGGGGACCGTTCGGTCAGTAACACCGGGCCTGGTCCAGACATTTAGAGTGAGTATGGACTTACAAGTGAATTTGTCCTCTTGTTTAATCCCGCCGCCGTAAACCAGATGTTTGGCCATGTCTCATCTTGTGAGTACGCTGTTGGGTAATTTGACTCTGATAAGGATCAAAATAACATCACCAGAATTTGCCATTTGACAGCAAAGCACATGGCGATCTGATCTCCCCCCAAATTGTTTAACCTTCAGTATTTGTGTCTGTAAATGTCTCACAGACTGCACTGAAATGACTGTCAGTGAGCAAGATGCTACTGAACACAGTGGAAGTTTATGAATTTGTTTTAACTTGATAAAAATTGTTCCATTTGGCACTAAATGGAATCTCCACAGATTATTCTTCCTGTAGGTGCATCTGGTTACTTCAGGGACTGCATGAAATTATAAAACCTGACTAATTTGTATTGTTACAGTTTGTGGCGCTGATAAATGGTGTAGTTTTGATCATGTATTTATTTTTGAGAAAATGTGCCTTTTAAACCAGCTGGCAGGTTTTGGTGTTTAGAGGAATAAATCAAGGCACTGCTCAAAGTTATTGAAGTTATTCTGCGCTGTAACTAGGTTTAAGGATATGATTCCTTCTTTATGTTCTCTAATGCCATATACCAACACAGTGCAGAGTAGCTACCTAAACTCTGTAAGTGAGATAGAGTATCTCGTCAATAGTTTTACATCCTCATTGAAGACAACTTTGGATGCTGTAGCTCCTCTAAAAAAGAGAGCTTTAAATCAGAAGTGCCTGACTCCGTGGTATAACTCACAAACTTGTAGCTTAAAGCAGATAACCCGTAAGTTGGAGAGGAAATGGCGTCTCACTAATTTAGAAGATCTTCACTTAGCCTGGAAAAAGAGTCTGTTGCTCTATAAAAAAGCCCTCCGTAAAGCTAGGACATCTTTCTACTCATCACTAATTGAAGAAAATAAGAACAACCCCAGGTTTCTTTTCAGCACTGTAGCCAGGCTGACAAAGAGTCAGAGCTCTATTGAGCTGAGTATTCCATTAACTTTAACTAGTAATGACTTCATGACTTTCTTTGCTAACAAAATTTTAACTATTAGAGAAAAAATTACTCATAACCATCCCAAAGACGTATCGTTATCTTTGGCTGCTTTCAGTGATGCCGGTATTTGGTTAGACTCTTTCTCTCCGATTGTTCTGTCTGAGTTATTTTCATTAGTTACTTCATCCAAACCATCAACATGTTTATTAGACCCCATTCCTACCAGGCTGCTCAAGGAAGCCCTACCATTATTTAATGCTTCGATCTTAAATATGATCAATCTATCTTTGTTAGTTGGCTATGTACCACAGGCTTTTAAGGTGTCAGTAATTAAACCATTACTTAAAATGCCATCACTTGACCCAGCTATCTTAGCTAATTATAGGCCAATCTCCAACCTTCCTTTTCTCTCAAAAATTCTTGAAAGGGTAGTTGTAAAACAGCTAACTGATCATCTGCAGAGGAATGGTCTATTTGAAGAGTTTCAGTCAGGTTTTAGAATTCATCATAGTACAGAAACAGCATTAGTGAAGGTTACAAATGATCTTCTTATGGGCTCGGACAGTGGACTCATCTCTGTGCTTGTTCTGTTAGACCTCAGTGCTGCTTTTGATACTGTTGACCATAAAATTTTATTACAGAGATTAGAGCATGCCATAGGTATTAAAGGCACTGCGCTGCGCTGGTTTGAATCATATTTGTCTAATAGATTACAATTTGTTCATGTAAATGGGGAATCTTCTTCACAGACTAAAGTTAATTATGGAGTTCCACAAGGTTCTTTGCTAGGACCAATTTTATTCACTTTATACATGCTTCCCTTAGGCAGTATTATTAGACGGTATTGCTTAAATTTTCATTGTTACGCAGATGATACCCAGCTTTATCTATCCATGAAGCCAGAGGACACACACCAATTAGCTAAACTGCAGGATTGTCTTACAGACATAAAGACATGGATGACCTCTAATTTCCTGCTTTTAAACTCAGATAAAACTGAAGTTATTGTACTTGGCCCCACAAATCTTAGAAACATGGTGTCTAACCAGATCCTTACTGTGGATGGCATTACCCTGACCTCTAGTAATACTGTGAGAAATCTTGGAGTCATTTTTGATCAGGATATGTCATTCAAAGCGCATGTTAAACAAATATGTAGGACTGCTTTTTTGCATTTACGCAATATCTCTAAAATCAGAAAGGTCTTGTCTCCGAGTGATGCTGAAAAACTAATTCATGCATTTATTTCCTCTAGGCTGGACTATTGTAATTCATTATTATCAAGTTGTCCTAAAAGTTCCCTAAAAAGCCTTCAGTTAATTCAAAATGCTGCAGCTAGAGTACTGACGGGGACTAGAAGGAGAGAGCATATCTCACCCATATTGGCCTCTCTTCATTGGCTTCCTGTTAATTCTAGAATAGAATTTAAAATTCTTCTTCTTACTTATAAGGTTTTGAATAATCAGGTCCCATCTTATCTTAGGGACCTCGTAGTACCATATCACCCCAATAGAGCGCTTCGCTCTGACTGCAGGCTTACTTGTAGTTCCTAGAGTTTGTAAGAGTAGAATGGGAGGCAGAGCCTTCAGCTTTCAGGCTCCTCTCCTGTGGAACCAGCTCCCAATTCAGATCAGGGAGACAGACACCCTCTCTACTTTTAAGATTAGGCTTAAAACTTTCCTTTTTGCTAAAGCTTATAGTTAGGGCTGGATCAGGTGACCCTGAACCATCCCTTAGTTATGCTGCTATAGACTTAGACTGCTGGGGGGTTCGCATGATGCACTGAGTGTTTCTTTCTCTTTTTGCTCTGTATGCACCACTCTGCATTTAATCATTAGTGATTGATCTCTGCTCTCTTCCACAGCATGTCTTTTTCCTGGTTCTCTCCCTCAGCCCCAACCAGTCCCAGCAGAAGACTGCCCCTCCCTGAGCCTGGTTCTGCTGGAGGTTTCTTCCTGTTAAAAGGGAGTTTTTCCTTCCCACTGTAGCCAAGTGCTTGCTCACAGGGGGTCGTTTTGACCGTTGGGGTTTTACATAATTATTGTATGGCCTTGCCTTACAATATAAAGCGCCTTGGGGCAACTGTTTGTTGTGATTTTGCGCTATATAAAAAAATTGATTGATTGATTGATTGATTCTCAGTTTGAATGTAATTGGGCTAAAAATAAGATGGTCTGTTCTTTGAGCGCTCATATTCACGACTTTCAGATATATTTTGTGATTATCTGCTAAAATAAAAACATTTCTTGTGCGTCGCTGAAGATTTTAGCAGTTATGTCCGAGCAGAAATCAGCCGCGCTCGCTCCGCTGTTCCTCTGCACCTCCCAGCACCACTTTTGATACATCAGGGCTCGTTAGCCTCGTTAATCCCTCGTTAGCATAGCATGATGGGAAATGTAAAGACATGGTGCTCAGCTCTGTGCAGGTCATTAAATAGTTACATTATGAATAATTCAGTTGGCCCTGTTGTTGAAACCACAGCAGCTCAGTTCCACCAGGGAAACAAAATGAATTGGAACACAGACGCTGTGAGATTTGTCTTCATTCATCTCTGGCACCAACACTTTCCTGCTCTGTTGTGTAAACTGCAGGTGAAGTCTGTGAAGACCGGATCAGTCTTCTGGACCATCGGATGCTGCCTTTCTTATTTTTACATGGTGAGGAAACACATGAATGATTTCCGTGTGTGTGTGAGCAAGAGAATTTTATTAAAAATATGACATCTCAGCTACAGTTTGCCAGAAAGCACGTGGGAGGTTGGAGCCTAGATTTTTGTTGTTTTATTGTATTTAAATCTGTCTTCTGTTGTAACATGAAGCTGTGACTGGTGATGCAACACACAGAAGTTGCACTATGCACAGTTTCTCCAGTCACAGCCACAGATGCCTGTATTTCCTACAGAGCTGTCTTAGTGGCTTCCCTCACGGGCATCCTTGTTACCTACTCCAGACAGACTTGTAGAGTACCATACTGTATGTATTTCTCAGTAGTTGGTAGACATTAAATCCAGCACATGTTCACTGACTTGGAAATGTTCTTGTGGAGGAAACAAACAAAGATTACTATGTGGACACTTTTCATGCCCACATAAAGAATCAAACATTATATCCTTAGTGGAAGTACTTATGGCCTGCATTTGTCCAGAGGTTTTCCATCTGATGCAAATACTCAAAAAAAAACTTTACAGTGATGCCTCACATTGACCTATTCCTGTGCACAAGCATGCACACCCACAAACACACGGTCACTGTGGTGCCATGCAAGGTGCTCAGATGAGCACTGGAAATAATGTTTCTGAAATGTTCATGTTTTAGAAATGTTGTATTTTGCATCATATTGCTCAGTTTGCACAGAATATGGTCAACAATTTCACATTAAGTTTAACCCAAAAAAGACTGAGGTAATGGTTGTTAGGACAAAGGAGGATAGAACAAAGGCATTTCCCCTCTTCACACTGTCCGATAATGTATTAACTGTTGTGGACAAGGTCAAATATCTTGGTCATATTATTAAAAATGACCTATGTGATGACGATGATATACAGAGACAGTATTGTAAAGTGTATGCACAAGCCAACATGGTGGCACGTAAATTCCACATGTTCAGATCTTGTTAAAGTTGCTTTGTTTAAAGCCTACTGTACACCACTGTATACTGCCCACTTGGGGTGCAGTTATAGTAAGGCCAAGATGCAGAAGTTACAAGTGGCATATAATGATGCACTACGGACCCTGTTGAAGGTCCCTCATTGGACTAGTGCCAGCCAGTTGTTTGTGCAAAATAATGTTCCTACTCTAAATGCTGTGATCAGAAATCTTGTTTACAAGTTTTTATTGTGACTGGAGGACTCCAAAAATGAAATAATTCTTGTTTTAATAATGCCACAAAAGAGCAGCATCAGATACACCTCTTGTTATTGGAGACACTGGAGAATGTGTCTGTATGGACTATAGTGTTCAAAGACTATGTACTCTATATTTATATATATATTGTCTGTTGTGTTTTTTTTAGAATTTTAATTTTTATATGGACCAATAGTGTCTGAAATAAAGTTTGATTGATTTGCACTTCTGGGCCACCCTACGGGAAGTCAACTGTCATAAGTAAAAAGGGAAACAAAGTGCGCTGCTCACATTGACTTTAAGACAAGCGCAAAAGCAGACAAATGCAGTAATGCCAACGTTCACCAATCCTTTAAACATCAGAATATGAACCAGCATCCAGGTGGATGCTGGTTTGACGTCTGACAAACGGAGTCACACTGTCAGCAGTCTTAGCTGATGGAGGATTTTTCTTTTTAAGAAACCATCTGTTTCGATTTGTTTCTGCAGTCTATCATTGATGTATTTTTTTTAGTATGCAACTGGTGCAGAACTGTAAAAATTCATGGGAAAGTGAAGAACAGCCATTTCACCAAAGAAAATGTGGAACTGGAGAGACATCAGAATTTGAGAACTTTCCAACGGCAGCAGTGTACTTTCTGCCTCATGCACGCTGTAGGCGGGCCCCGCCCCTTGCCTGTCTTTCCAGTGGGCCAGAACACGTCAAACTCTCTGCTGTTGTCTCTGCACAAAAGTTGGACCTGATTCTCTGGATTTTTCAGCATTAATTGTTTGGGGCGTTGATGTGACTGGGCATGGAGATACTGCGGCTCAGAATCACTTCACAGCTCTCAGGTGCAGCTTTGTTCCTCCTGCTTATTACTGCCCGACTCATTACTGCCTGCAGGGACATTAGGACTGGTTACAGGACTGATGAGAACATCACCGACTTCCAGCAGGAACTAAAATCCCATAATGAGGTGCAATGACGGTGTGAGCTAAGGTGTTAGCCCCCCCACCTTTTAATGATGCTAATGAGTGTCACTGACAAAGAAAATAATTGCCCTAATGATGTCTTTGTTTTGTGTGTGTGTGTGTGGGTGTGTGTGTGGGCGGGGAGCAGGTTTCAGCCTGGGGAGGTTACGTCTTCATCATCAACCTGATCCCTCTGCACGTGTTTGTGCTGCTGCTCATGCAGCGCTTCAGTCGCAGAGTCTACATAGGTGAGGTTCAGCCCACGCGTTCACAACCACTTCAATGCTGATTTAATTTTATTTCAAGGCTGCGTGCGACTTAACGTTGGCACTCCACTCAAGTACATCTTGGATGCAAAGGGTTAGAATTCCACAGTAAACACACAAACGCCTGAGTTTGCACGATACGCCAGTCTTGCCACATATATGGCAATTGATACAACGGACCCGTACAGGAGTGGTGTCAAGTTAAAACGGCAATATTTTAAATGGACCAAACAGGAGACGGTGTCTCTGAAGGTTCACAACGTGGAAACTGTACATCCTGGTCCAATCAGGTGCTTTCTCACTGAAAGTTCTCTGTGTACTCATAATGCAGCAGCCCAAAGCCAAGTTCGACCTAATTGGTACAACTTCAGGTGGACAGACACTTAAAACCCAGCCTCGGTATGCCATGGCCAACGTCCCAGTGTGATACCTATTGCCAGGTAGTGATTAATGAACGATTGCACAAGAATCAGAAAAAAATAAAAATGTTCCAGTCATATTAAAAAGTATAACACATTGTCTAATCATAAAGTTTCCAAATAGGTATAGGATGTACTACTATCTGTAACCGAATGTTACGGGGTAAAACCAGCGAATATGGTGATGGGACCATCAGTGTGTACAGGAGTCAAAAGTTAGTTACTACAATTTTAGAAAAATGTTTAGAAAATTATTGGTTGATCTAACATGATTAATAAATGGAATAATAATTGTTATTAATAATAATAATTTGCATCACTTTTTACCAAAGCAACTTTTTGGAACAACTTTATCTTTTGAACCCTGTGCAAACTGAAATTCAATCAATCAATCAATTTTTTTTATATAGCGCCAAATCACAACAAACAGTTGCCCCAAGGCGCTTTATATTGTAAGGCAAGGCCATACAATAATTATGTAAAACCCCAACGGACAAAACGACCCCCTGTGAGCAAGCACTTGGCTACAGTGGGAAGGAAAAACTCCCTTTTAACAGGAAGAAACCTCCAGCAGAACCAGGCTCAGGGAGGGGCAGTCTTCTGCTGGGACTGGTTGGGGCTGAGGGAGAGAACCAGGAAAAAGACATGCTGTGGAGGCGAGCAGAGATCGATCACTAATGATTAAATGCAGAGTGGTGCATACAGAGCAAAAAGAGAAAGAAACACTCAGTGCATCATGGGAACCCCCCAGCAGTCTACGTCTATAGCAGCATAACTAAGGGATGGTTGACCTTCCTGACCTTTGTCATCGCAAATAATCCAAACTATACCTTTTGATCAGACAAATGGTGTGGTATACTTTTCAACATGATTGGAGTGTATTAAATTATTGATCCTTCATTGACACCCACCTGACTTTACTAACTCAGGATGACCACCATACATTTCTGTCAGTCGTGGTATACTGAGGCTGGATTGTGTCGTTTGGGCACCTTGATCATGATGCAGACAACCTGCTCGGCCCATGAACTATCAGGAAATGGACCCTGGTTTGTTCAGGAACTATCACTACTGACTTTGAGTTGCCAGGTATTTTATATTTTAGTTCCTCTGTTCAAGGTCGTACAGGTCCAGGGACAAAGGGGCTACAGAAGAGGAACATAAAATTCTAAACCACTCAGGTCAGGTGTTAGTCCTTTAGAAAGTACAAGACATTTTTCATACTGCTTTACTACTGATAGATTTTATCCAAGTTGGGGGTCTGAGGGAGAAAGTTTTGTTGATTCTGTGATGTTAAAGTCATTATTCTGGTGCATATTGAGAGCAAAATTCAGAGGACTGAACTATAAAAAACTTTGCCCTCTAGTTGTACTTTAATCACATACTCGTTACTTAAGTAGATTGATGCATCATTATTGTCCTGTACAACTTTGTAGACCAAAACAAATCAAACTTTTGGCCAAAAAAAAAAGTAGAAGGCCTTGATTTGTCAGTTCTGCTGGCATCCTTTTAGCAACCTTTAATCCCGAATTTGCACATTAAATGTTCCTGTCTTTGGAAAATTGGATGTTGTTGGTGTCCTTTATGTAACAGCTGAGTGGATCCTTGTCATTTGAGTGGTGCTTTGTATGTCACATGACATGGATTAATTCATCCCATTTGTGTTGCATTTAGAGTCCAAATTTGGTTCCATCTGCTTCCGGTTCCATGGGCACGCACACACACAAAACAAATCCACTGTGCAGTCTGAAGGCTTGTTAGCAGAGAGAAAGAAAGAAAAGCAGGACTAATTTCTGACATGATTATTTTATTTTATTTTATTTTTGGCGCTGCACCGAGGATGTACACAGTCTTTTTGGTAGTACATGTACGCACAAGCATTGACCAGGTTGCATGCGTGTGCGACTCTCCCGAGACATAATTTGATTGAGCTAAAAGACACAGCTTGTAAGACACACATATATACACACACAAAACAAATCCACTGTTCTGTCTGGAGGCTGTTAGCAGGAAAAGAGAAAAGCTGGACTTACTTCTGACATATTTTTTTCGCTGCACTGAGGACATACACAGTTGACCGAGCCGGTTGCGTGTTTGCGCGCGGGGGACAACGACACAATGATTTGATTGAGCTAACAGATGCTCACACACACACACACACACACACACACACACAATATCCACTCCACTGTAAGCCGTCTGGATGCATGAAGACCTGTTCACATGAAACACTGATGTGATTTTTGGCTGGACTGAGGAACTACACAGTGTCTTTTTTTTGTTTGTTTTTAATGGAAGTCCAAAGTTAATGCACAGCATCACTGGACTCCATATCACAATTTGGACTTGAGCAGCAGTGGAACACCAAAATGTAAGTCCCTTTTCTGTTTATAAATTGATAAAATATCAAATGACAAGGATCTGTTTTAGCCGTTACATAAAACAAATAATGAATGTTTTTATATTCTTTCAATGGAACGAATACTTAATTCGCCTCATTGAATGGTATGTTCCAGCTTTCACCTCATGAAATACGAGGTCTGTTAGAAAAGTAACCGACCTTATTATTTTTTTCAAAAACCATATGGATTTGAATCACGTGTGATTACATCAGACATGCTTGAACCCTCGTGGGCATGCGGGAGTTTTTTCACGCCTGTCAGTTACGTCATTTGCCTGTGGGCAGTCTTTGAGTGAGGAGTGGCCCACCCTCTCGTCATTTTTTTCATTGTTTAGGAATGGCTCAGAGACTGCTGCTTTGTTTGATAAAAAAAAAATTCAAAAACTGTAAGGCACAACTGAGTGGACACCATTCGATAAATTCAGCTGGTTGTCGGTGAAAATTTGGTGAAAAACGGCTGATGAGAGATTTTGGTCTGTTAGTGTCGCTTTAAGGACGGCCCACGGTGCCTGACGGCGATCTGCGCTCCGAGGCGTCGTCGTCTCGCTGTTTCAAGCTGAAAACTTCCACATTTCAGGCTCTGTTCACCCAGGTCGTCGTCAGAGAACAGAAGTTTTAGAAGAGGTCGGCATGAGGAGTTTATGCGGACATTCCACTGTTAAAGGAGATTTTGTAATGAGAGAACGTGCGGGCAGATTCGCATGTCGAGCCGGACCCGACCGCGGGGGGTCGCGACAGGAAAAACACCTCCATTGGAAACCTTAACGGACAAGTTGGAACATGCCCAGCTGTTAAACAATTTCTCAGATACTCACTTGTTGAAAGCCATCAAAAGCCGCCTGAATTTTACAAATGGTTTTCAACACGGAGGTGTTTTTCCTGTCGCGGCGCAGATGGATTTGCGTCGTCGTCACAGAACCGATTCGGCGAATTTGCCCACACATTCTTTCATTACAAAATTTCCTATAACAGTGGAATGTCTGCATAAACTCCTCATGCCGACTTCTTCTGAAACTTCTCTGTTCTCTGACGACAACTTGGGTGAACAGAGCCTTAAATTAGGATGCTTTCAGCTCGAAACAGCCAGACGGACACCACCTCCAACAGCGCCGCGCCGATCCACTTTGTGAGCTGTCCTTAAAGCGAAAGAAACTCCACAATCTCTCATCAGCCGTTAAACTTTTCACCGAAAACCAACTGAATTTCTCGAATAGTGTCCACTCGGATATCCCTCACAGGTCCTGAAAAAATTTTGATAAAGCAACGCGCGCCGTCTCCAGCAGCATCTCAGACAAAGGATTTCAGCCGAGAGGGCTGGACCAGTGCTCACTCAAAGCCTGCCCACAGGTGAATGACGTCACCGACACGCGTGAAAAAACTCACGCATGCGCACGAGGGTTCAAGCATGTCTGGCGTAATCGCACGTGATTCAAATCCATATAGTTTTTTTTTTTATATATATATATATATAAAACTGCCGGTTAGTTTTCTAATAGACCTCGTATTCGTACCATTGAACTCATAAACATTCATTATTTGTATAATATCTGGTAAATGTACTCTATTTATATAGCATATATTATATAGCAATATATTTATATATATTTATGGTCAGCCTCATGTGGCGTTGAACCACTTCAGGTTGAATTGTTTCATCTTCAGTGTAAAATATTTGTGAAAATTTTTCATTTCTGTGGTGTAAAAACAGAAGGCCCAGTAACTCACATCCCAGTCGATGGTAAATGGACTGCATTTATATAGCGCTTTTCCATCTGCATCAGACGCTCAAAGTGCTTTACAATTATGCCTCACATTCCGTTGTCAGGGTGCTGCCATAGAAGGCGCTCACTACACACCAGAGTGAAAGGGGATTAAAGACCTTGCCCAAGGGCCCTTAGTGATTTTTCCAGTCAGGCGGGGATTTGAACCGAGGATCTTCTGGTCTCAAGCCCAACACCTTAACCACTAGACCATCACCTCCCTACCTCCTCCCGTCCGTACTCTGTGACAGTGGCACAATAAAGCTGAAGCTTGCCATCAGATGTCCTCCTGTAGCTTCAGTGGCAAAATGAATAATTTAGTGCCGAGCTGATTCTCCCATCTTCCTCGCCTGCTCGCTGGTCTCTTTTGTCTCCCCCTCCTCTTCTGAAGCCCAACACAGTACAATCTGCCTGCAGCAGCCGCAGTCAGTCGACCGTGAGCTGAAATAACTTGTGGTGACCCGCGATGCATAACTTGTCGGGTGATTTGGTGTCTTGTCTGTGATCTGCTGTCTAGCTGTAACCCCAAACCAAAATGACTCCACCGTCTTCTGTCTTCCCTGGGCAGTAAGACAGATACATGAGGAAACGCAGTCTGAATTTCATTATCTCATGAAAAGTTTGTCTCTGCAGCAGAATCCAGCAGCTGTTCCTCCGTACTGCACGCTGCCGCGTTGATGAATCCTCATCTGAGTGTCTTTATTTGTTAGTTTGTCCGGAGCAGGTGGTCACCCCACAGTCTGGTCTGCTTGGGGTTTCTTCCCATGACAGTTTTGTCCTGACAGCTGTTGCCAGTGGACTTGCTCATAGATTTTGGGTAATGTGTAGAGAGGCCTTACTCCTGTGTAGAGGCTGACCAAGAGCTCAGTTGGCTGATGAGATTGGCTGATATGAGCATTTTACAAACATACCTGTATCAACATAATTTTTGCCAATAAAACTTTAATTATGTTGAATACACAATGCAGAAAATCACTTTGGCTGTTGAAAATGGAGTCATTATGTAGTGCATCAATAGAGGGCACTTTGATGGCATTGTTTACAATGCTGAGTCAAGCGTGGCTGGGATTCCCATCATCCCTTTGTCATATTAGGTACAAGAGATGGAAGCAAAGCAACCAGCTGTCATTTATTTTTCATCAGGGTGGGTGTTTTACAGCAACAAAATACATAAGACAAAAGCACATGACATTTTGCGTAGATGCTAGCATGCTACATAGTGTATTTGTGCCATAAAATGGACATAATTTCAGTCACGATTAGGGATGGGTATCGAGAACCGGTTCCTTTCGGGTATCGTTAAGAAATGGTTCAATCCACCGACATCAATAACCTTTTTACTTAACGATTCCCTTATTGGTCTTTCAGAGTGGCCGTTGTTTTTGGGGGTGTTTGTCAGGAAAATTATAATTTCTCTACATTGATTACAGACCCTGCAGCGGGTCTGTAATCAACTTTTCTGCAGCACGGCTTTGCTTTGAACCTTGAACCAATCGAAGCAGTGATTGGCAGATTGAAACAGTGCTTCGATCATTGCTCTGTTGAATTTCTTTCTTTCGCTTTCCCCCCACTAAAACCCTAAAGAGCATATGGCTGTGAGTATTATTTACCTTTTTTATGTTAAACCGACCTGTTATGGTCTTCTGAAACAGTTGATAGATGTATTTTATAACTTAAAAACAGGACCAATGCTAACACGTTAGCATGTCTATGGCATTGTCATTGTTAAAGTTGTATTAAGCAGTTGCAGCTGTCAAGTGTTTGTTGTTGTAAAAGAGTCAAATGTACGTGGTCTATTAGATAATAAACTGAGCCTTTTATTTTTTTAACTATATGGATTTGAATGACGTGCGATTACACCAATCATGCTTGAACCCTCATGCGCATGCGTGAGTTTTTTCACGTGTGTCGGTGACGTCATTTCCCTGTGGGCAGGCCTTGAGTGAGATGTGGTCGCGCCCTCTCGGCTGAATTCCTTTGTTTCACACGCTGCTCGAGACGGCGCGCGTTGCTTTATCAAATTTTTTTCTGGACCTGTGAGGAATATCCGAGTGGACACTATTCGAGAAATTAAGCTGGTTTTCGGTGAAAAGTTTAACGGCTGATGAGAGATTATGGGGTGTTTCTGTCGGTGTAAGGACTTCCCACGGAGCGGGACGTCCTGCAGCACTTCCAGGCGCCGTCGTCGGCCTGTTTCGACCTGAAAACATCCTAATTTAAGGCTTAATTCACCCAGGACGTCGTGAGAGAACAGAGAAGATTCAGAATAGGCCGGCATGAGGACTTTATGCGGACATTCCACTGTTTAAGGACATTTTTTAATGAAAGACGTGCGCGCAAATTTGCCGAGTCGTTTCCGTGACGACTCGGCAAATCTGTGTGCGCCGCGACAGGAAAAACACCTCCGTGTTGAAAACAATTTGTAAAATTCAGGTGGCTTTTGATGGCTTTCAACAAGTGAGTAACTGAGAAATTGTTTAACAGTTGGGCATGTTCCAACTTGCCCGTTAAGGTTTCCAACGGAGGTGTCTTTCCTATCGCGACCCCCCGCGGTCGGGTCCGGCCCGACATGCGACTCTGCCCACACATTCTTTCATTACAAAATGTCTGTTAACAATGGAATGTCCGAATAAACTCCTCATGCCGACTTCTTCTGAAAGTTCTCTGTTCTCTGACGACTTCCTGGATCAACAGAGCCTGAAATGTGGAAGTTTTCAACTTGAAATGGTGAGACGCTGCCGCCTTGAAGCGCAGATCGCCGTCAGGCGCCATGGGCCGTCCTTACGGCGACTCTACCAGACCAAAATCTCTCATCAGCCGTTAAAATTTTTACCGAAAACCAGCTGAATTTATCGAATGGTGTCCACTCAGTTGTGCCTTACAATTTTGAAAAAATTTTGATCAAACAAAGCAGCAGTCTCTGAGCCATTCCTAAACAATGAAAAAACGACGAGAGGGTGGGCGACTCCTCACTCAAAGACTGCCCACAGGCGAATGACGTAACCGACAGGCGTGAAAAAACTCTCGCATGCCCACGAGGGTTCAAGCATGTCTGATGTAATCACACGTGATTCAAATCCATATGGTTTTTGAAAAAAATAAGGTCGGATACTTTTCTAATAGACCTCGTATTACAAATTGTAATATTTTTTAAATTTATTTTTGTTTATATATTAATAATAATAGCAAACACAACAATAATAGTAATAATAACTAATCTAATGATTATATACAATTTTAGAGAAAGAGACAAATGAACCTGAATAAAAACACAACAGAAAATATAAAACCAACTAACAATGAACATACATAAATACATACATGCATATATATAATTTTGGGTTTCAGTTTTTTTTTTCACCACTTTCATCCCTGAATATGTCAATCAAGTCACTTTTGTGCGGATTAAAGTTATCAACTGGGACTCTTGTCTTGTTGCGAGAAAGAAACGAGAATCGTCCTCTGTTCTGTTCACACAACTCCAAACGCTGCGCGTCTCTCTGCCGAGTCAAATTAAAACGATAGAGTCCAGTCGGAATTAATAACTTCAAAGCGAAACACCGTTTTATTTTTATTTATGTCCAGAGATCAAGGATACAGTGACCAATTTCATATTTATTTACTTTAAGACTCAATGAAATACATGGAAAACCTGTAATGCCTACTTTTAGTTCAAAATTCACAAGAGGTATCGATAAGGAATTGGATTGATAAGCAGAATCGATAATGGCATCGATATCGATAAAATCTTATCAATACCCATCCCTAGTTGAGATTGATCATTAAATGCAAGAGTATTTATTTTGTTGGGGTTTCTCCTTTGTCATCGGCGATTCCCTTAACATTTTGTTAATTCCAGCACAGGGAACAATTGGGGCTATATCATCTGGATATCGTTTGTGCATCTGTAAAACAAAGTGCAGACTCAAACCTAATTCTTCTTCTTTTGGCTGTTCCTGTTAGGGGTCGCCACAGCAGACCAATCGTTTGTTTCACCCTGTCCTCTGAATCTTCCTCTGTCACACCAACCATCTGCATGTCCTCCCTCAGCACATCCATAAACCTCCCTGCCCTCCCTTTTCTCCTCCTGCCTGGTGGCTCCATCCTCAGCATCCTTCTCCCTATATACCTTGGGTTCCTCCTCTGCACATGTCTAAACCATCTCAGTCTCACCTCTGACTTTGTCTACTAACCATCCGACCTGAGCTGTCCCTCTATGTTCATTCCTAATCCTGTCCATCCTCATCACTCTCAAAGAGAATCGCAACATCTTCAGTTCTGCCACCTCCAGCTCTTCCTCCTGTCTTTTTGTTAGTGCCACTGTCTCTAAGCCAGAGGTCTCAAACTCATTCCAGAAAGAGCTGAGAGGGTGCAGGTTTTCTTTGCAGCCACCCACTCCACCCTGCCTGCACTCTTCTTCACCTCTCTACCACACTCTCCATTACTTTGGACAGATAACCTCAAGTTTTTAAAGTCATCTACTTTCAACAGTTCTACTCCTTGTAACCGCACTATTCTATTGGGCTCCATCTCATTCATACACATGTACTCAGTCTTGCTTTGACTGACTTTCATTCCCTGGCTCTCCAGTGTATCTCCACATTTCCAGGCTAGATTCAACTTGCTCTCTCGTCTGACAACAGATCACAATGTCATCTGCAAGCATCATAGGCCATGGAGACTCCTGTCTGGTCTCATCCGTCAACCTGTCCATCACCAACGTGAATAAGAAAGGACTCAGCTGATCCTTGGTGTAATCCCACCTCCACCTTGAATGAATCTGTCATTTCTATGACACATCTCACCGCAGTCACACTGTCCTTGTACATATCCTGCATTACTCTCACATACTTCTCTGCCACTCCAGACTTCCTCATGTAATACCACAACTCATCTCTTAGCACCCTGTCATAAGCTTTCTCTGAATCCACAAACACACAATGTAACTCCTTCTGACCTTCTCTGTACTTCTCCATCAGTATTCTCAGAGCAAACACTGCATCTGTAATGATCTTTCTTGACATGAAACTGTTGCTGCTCACAGATCTTCACCAGTTTTCTAAGCCTAACTTCTACTACTCTTTCCCATAACGTCATGCTGTGGCTGATCAACTTTGTGCCTTTGTTGTTACTGCAGCTCTACACATCTCCCTTGTTCTTAAAAATAGGAACCAGCACACTTTGTCTCCACTCTTCATCCTCTCACTTTCCAACGGTCTGGTTAGAAACCCCACTGTCATCTCTCCTAAACATTTCCATGTCTCCACTGGAATGTCATCTGGACCACCTGCCTTTCCACTCTTCATCCTCTTCATAGATGTTCTCACTTCATCCTTACTAATCCCTTGCATTTCCTGATTTATTCTGTCCACATCGTCCAGCCTTTTCTCTTTCTCATTTTCTTCATTCATCATCTCCTCAAAATATTTCCTTCACTTCTCAGCACATTACACATTCTCTCACTTGTCAGCACTTACTTACTTTTGTTGGGGGAGGTGATAGTCTAGTGGTTAACCATTGGGCTTGAGACCAGAGGATCCTTGGTTCAAATCTTAGCCTGGCTAGAAAAACAATTAAGCCCAGGTTACACATAAACGGTTTTGTTTGCGGGTAGTACGTAGACTGAAGTTCGCGGTAGTTCCGGCTGTTTTTGCGGTGGAAAGAGGCGTAGCATTTCGCCGGCGTTTTGAGCGCCGTACTAGCCGCAAATACGCGGATAAAACGCTGCTAAATCCGCCGAATAAAGCAGAGTTTTGACGCAATGGCTTTTGACACACGTCAGGCGACGGGGGTTAATACTCAGTTCTATCCTTTACAATCGCAGGTTAAGACGCGCGTGAGAACGGCGGTGTTCTGCTGCCACCGATAATGCCCTGTGTACCGCTGGATTTATCCAGGCAAATCCTGCGTTACTCCAGGAACTTTTGCTTATAGGCACCGCCCCCAGAGTATAATAGGCTGAAGCAGCTGTCAGTGCAGGGGGAGGGAGTGACAGGGAGCTCACCTCTCAGCCTTTTCTTTTCTCTTTTTCCCCTCCTCAACGTGTTGCTCGTTTCCACCACAGGGCTACCCCTGAACCAGACCTCTTGGTAAGTCCTTGCCGCTGCCAATTTTATTTTAGGAGGTATACTGGAGCTTCTCTGCAAAAATATCTGGAGCTGGCCGCGAGTGAGAGACCTGCATGCAGCGCGCTAGCGTTTTTATACTGACCGCCGCCTATCGGCCGTTTGGAACGCCGTTAACCGGGAGGTGTCGTTTAGAACAGCGTACTGTCTGCTAGCGCCGCCGTTTTGTCTGCCTCTGTTGCCGGTTAAAACGCCTTTAAGGACGCCGATGTGGGCTCTATCGCCGTTTTACACGCCGTTGGTTAGGGATACAACGCCGGCCGCCAATTACGGCGGTGTAAACTGCGGCACTACAGGAAGGGGCGGGATGACATGGCGATTAAAAAGTATCAAACGCCGTTGTTTGCGTTGTCTCCGTCGTCAGGCCACTTCTCCGGGAACGCTCCCGGAATTATTCCACATGTTGAATAATGTTTTCGACGATTCCCGATGAAGCCGGGACAAAACCACGCCCCCGTGTGCCGGCGTTAACTACGGCGTTTGATCCCTAAAACGGCCCGGAGGGGGCAAAATCTCAGCCGGGACGCTTCCGGGAGAGTTTACCGTCTTTGTAAACGGGGCTTAAGGGCCTTTGGGCATGGTCCTTAATCGCCTTGTTGCTCCCATTGTGCAGTGTGCACCTTGTATGGCAGCATCCTGACATCGGGGTGAATGTGAGGTATTATTGTAAAGCTCTCTGAGTATCTGATGCAGATGGAAAAGCATTATATAATGCAGTCCATTTACCATCTGTATTCTTTTACCCTAACCTGTTGCAGATCCTTTTCCGCTCTGTCCCTTTGTCTGGCCAACCAGTTCAAGTCCTTCTCTCCTTCCTTTGTGTTTAACTTCTTGTACAGCTCGGTATATGCCTTTTCCTGAGCTTTTGTCACTTCTCTTTTTGCTTTACACTGCATCTCCTTGTACTCCTGTCTGCTTTCTTCATCTCTCTGACTATCCCAGTTCTTCTTTTTGCCAACCTCTTTCTCCTTATGCTTTCCTGGACATCTTCGTTCCACCAGCAAGTCTCCTTGTCTTCCTTCCACTGTCCAGATGCCACACCCACTACCTTCCTAGCTGTCTCCCTCACCACATCTGCAGTACTTTTCCAGTTGTCCACAATTGCTTCCCCTCCATCCATGCCTCTCTCACCGCTCACTGCATTTCACACAACAGTCTTCCTATCACCACTCTTTCATGCTAGGGTTCACTGTCCACCACCTCATCTAACTCACTCCAGAAATCTTCTTTCTCCTTCATCTCACAACTTACCTGTGGGGCATATGCACTGATGAGTCATCATCACCCCTTCAATTTCCAACTTCACACGCATCACCCTGTCACACACTCCTTTAACCTCCAACACACTCTTAACATACTCTTCCTTTAAAATGACACAAACACCATTTCCTTTACTATTCTCACCATGCTACAACTTGAACCCACCATCTATCTGTTCTGCTGGTCTTATTTCCCTTCCACTTGGTCTCTTGCACACACAATATGTCTACCGTTCTCCTCTCCATCATATCAGCCAGCTTTGTCCCTTTACCACTCATACTGCCAACATTCAACGTCCCAACTCTCACTTCCACCCTTCTCTCGCGATCTCTGAACATGTTCTCCTCCTTTTCTTCTTCTTTGCCCAGCAGTAGCCCAATTTCCACTGGCACCTTGTTGGGCAATGGCACCGGTGGCGGTCATTGTTAACCTGGGCCTCAATGGATCCAGTGTGGAAATTTGATTTGTACTCTGCATAGTTGTTTTGGCTTGTTTTACGGTGGATGCCCTTCCTGACGCAACCCTATGCATTTATCCGGGCTTGGGACTGGCAGTCGGAATGTACTGGCTGCACACCCCATGTGGCTACGTTTGCAGACTCAAACCTAATATTTTTTTGTAATTACGATCAATCATTTTAATAATGATGTGGTGTGCTGTGATCTGAATATTTAGACGAGTCTTAATGAGGTGAAGACAAACACGTCTCACTGTTGGATTACATTTATTTCTAACTGACAGTTTGTGCAGATGCCAATCACAGGACTTATTGTATAGAGATGAATTAAGACTGACCCTTTATCCATAAATATTTAGGTGTCAGTGAAATTATTTTAACTCTTTACAGCAGCATATTGGAGTTGAAAGCAAATAATAAACCTGAGCTCAACGTGCAAACTGGAATTTGTCTGAATTGTCCAACTTGTTTGTTCACTGAAGCAACTTCAGAATAACAAACTGAATATTCTCTTTCGTTCCTGTCAAAAACATTTGTATTTTCTTTTTGATTTTATTTTAGTTTTTTTTTTTTTTTTCTGTTTTTCCCCTTTGTGGCACAAATTGAACAAAGTATTTGCACATTTTGAATTTTGTCATCTACAACTACCATGACCTACTTTCTCTGAAGTTGATAACATTAACAAAAACATGTAGTCGTTTGGGTCTGAGGTATAAAGTTGCCTTTAAAAATTGCACAATTTTCTTTTAATTAAAGTAGAGAAACCAAACAGAGTTAAACATCTGACATCTTCTCTGCAGCCTTCGGTGGTCATTTTCTTTTTCCTCTGAAGTAAAGTGTTTTTTTTGTTGTTTTGTTTTTTCACTCATTCTTAAACTGCAGCATCAGTTTTTTCAGGATATAAAGTGGAGGTGGTTTCCAGACTGCTTTCACGCTAGCTGTTTTCTTTCAGCACAGTTCATCTAGGGCTGCTTGTCATCTCACTGCAATTTTTTTGTTTTTTGTATTGCAACCTTCAGACTGCTGAACGGTTTCAAGGATGCACACGTTCAAGGTTCTGTTTTCCTCTCATCAGTTATAAGGTGACATTGCTGGATTGGCTGTTTGCGATGTTTTTGTCTCTGCGTCGGTGCTGTGTCTGGGGCTGTTGTTTGTTCTTACTGAGGCGTTGTGTCGTCATTTTTAACCTGATCCCAGAGGGTGTGTTTGAAACCTTCTTCAGGTTCCACCTGTCGCCTGCGTGAGCTGTTGACTCCCACGGGATTGAATCATTCTTTGAATGTCGCTCAGGGTTTCAGTTCAAACGCGGTTTTGTTCTGGTGCCACAGTATCAGGAACTGAGCGTTTGTGTGAGGCGGCAGCAGTGTGTCGGAGATCCTCAGCCATCTTTTATTGAAGAGCATTTGCTGTTCAGAGGATGATCCTTTTAGTGCAGGTTTAGTGTTCGAGGGTAAAATTGGGCTAAAATTTTTAAAAAGGGTCAAAGGTAGGAATCCTTCTGTTGCTGAGGTGTTAGTGGATAATTGGAGGGACTTAAACCTGTTCCAAGTCCATGAAGCTTTTTGGTGTTTGAGTAAAATTTACAGGTGATTGTTTCCACCCTCTGGAAGTCCCGGATCAGTCCTACAGACCCGCCGGTTCTTTGTGGAGGATGATGTGGATGAGGGTAAAACTGCAGTAATTAATTGACTATTAAATTAAATTAATCAAGACCTATTTTAATAATCTACTGATCATTATCATTAGAGTTGGTGGCCATGTGGTTCGTGTGTTTGGTTTCAGTGTGGAAGGTTCCTGGTTCAAACCCTGCCCCTGCCACATTTCTCCATGTAATATGGAGTTGCGTCAGAAAGGGCATCCAGCATAAAACTTGTGCTAAATCAACATGCAGATCCACGTTGGATCTGCTGTGGCGACCCTTAATGGGGAAAAAAGTAAGTGGGCAGCTGAAGGAATTTACTATTAACCATTATCATTGAGTTGGGTTTTTTTTTAGTCCAAATTCTTTGATTTCAGCTTCTTAAATGTAAACATCTTTTAGCTGTGAACAAAACAAGACATTTTAGGGCATCATCTTTAGCTCTTGGTCACATTTGTGACATTTTATGGACCCAGCAGCTAATCTACTTATCAAGAAAAGAATCGCTTGATTCATCAATTATGAAAATAATCATTAGTTGCAGTTCAAGGTGAGAGTTTAAGGTGGCTTGTTTAGTCCTGACCTTTGGACTTTTCAGTTTGGTCCAAGCCAAAATAACAGGTGTGAAAGCCACCTCGGACCACGGTCCAGATCAAAAGCCAAAAATTTGGACAAAATATGGGCAAAAGAGGTGCTTTGGGGCCAGATCAAACTGAGCCATGATCTGGTGCGTTTGCTGTGTGGAAACACTTGTCGGATGGTTCGGAAGTTTGAACCAGTTCCAGAAAGTTTAAGTTGAGGCTGGTTATTGTCACCATTTAAAACAGCAGAAGAAGAAAGAAACAAATAACAATTTAATTTACCTGATTATAAATGTCTCATTCTGGGCTTTAATGTGTAATTAAATATCACAAGATTTTACTCAACTAAAATCTAAAATCTTGAGATTTAGTAGACTAAAACAATTCAGATGACTAAATTATAACTAAAACTAAAACAGAATGTGCTGAAAAAAAAGACAGATTCTAAGTCATCTGCTTTCATGTTTTTATGTATTAGCGACACCTTGCAGAGACACACCACTTAAATCCTTAAACAAACACTAAGAATCAGTTTGGCTGTAAATAACCGTTTTTTTTATTTTTATTGTCTGTTGAGCTGTTGATTACTGTTGGAATTAATTTATCAATCAGGAGTGTTGACACGACAAGTCAAAAGGATCACATCGTCTCCTGTTCCCTGACAGTCCAGGTGACTGACACAGTGCTGGTTTTATGTGACTGCAGTTTGAAGAAACCAGAAGTCTGTTCCGTGTTCGAGTGCGTTATTGTTAATGATGTAAACCACACATTTCTCATGTTTGTGTAAATGTTTAAACTTTTGGATTTGTTCCTGTAGCTTACAGCACCTTCTACATCGTGGGCTTGGTCCTGTCCATGCAGATCCCCTTTGTGGGTTTTCAGCCAATCAGGACCAGTGAACACATGGCTGCCGCAGGTCAGTAACCTGTCACTTCTGGAAACAAGGAAGAAAAATGACATTAAATATGTTTTTCTTTATTTTTAAGTCTATAAGGCTGTTTTTATAAGTGTGTGCAGTAGTTGTGTATTATCTCGAGTTGTGTCCAGTGTTAAATTTGTGCCAAAATCACCAAGCTGATCTGCTGTAGCGATGCCGATAAGCTGAAAAAAAAAATCAAACTGTATATGTTGGGTTCGCCGTGTTTGCTGCAAGCGTCTGTGGTCATATTTTAGAAGCCGAGTGTGATTGAGCTTAATCAGGATCTCTGCACCTCTGTTCCCACACAGAATTTATTAAACAAGTTTGTGTTCAGGTGTGAAGTTTGTTTTTAGAGCATCTGTTTATGGATGTGGTTTGGATTCTTCGAGAGGAATAAATTACCCAGATGTGTGTGTGTGTGTGTGTGTGCGCGCGCGCGCAGGTGTGTTTGTGTTGATTCAGGTCTACGCCTTCCTGCAGTACCTGAAGGATCGACTGACCAGGCAGGAGTTCCAGACTTTGTTCTTCCTGGGAGTCTCTCTGGCTGCCGGCGTAGTTTTTCTTTCCGTCATTTATCTCACATACACAGGTTTGTAGAAAATATCTGAAGGAATAAACAGATTTTTGTGATGCTACAACAGTCATGAGGATCCATGTGGATCCTCCAGACTGGGAAACATAACTGAGCTGGAAATAGATTTATATTTGGAAAATAAATGCAACAAAGGAACCTAAACAACTGCATCACACTGACAAAATGGGATTTTGTTAGGACCTCATGCCCCCTACAGAAACTTACTGGTTCTACACTTTGAACTGATGCAATTTGTCCAAAATAAAACAAAATTTCACACTGTTCTCTGCATGGAGCTGAAAATAATTGTGAAATAGAATTTTGTTTCAAAGTAGGTAAAAATAAAAAGGTCACCGTGGTTTTTCCTTCACATGTCACAGCTTCGCAGTGGAGTAACCCTGGCTAAAGAAGGCCTGTAAAATTGAGAGAGGAGTAACAGATTTTTTTTTTTTTTTTAAATCAAGGTCTTTATGTGGTCCATTCTACAGGTGCATCTCAAAAAACTGAAATATAAAAAAGTTCAGTTTTGTCATTTAAGAAAGTGAAAATTATATATATATTCTAGGCTCATTACGCAAACTAAAATGTTTCAAGCATTTTTTATTAAAATTTTATAATTATGATATATGATATGATTTTATTAAACCTCCAATGGAGACATAAAAACACATGATAAAAGCATTAAAAAACAACAACATAATAACAAAATAGAGATGATCTGGACTAGAATGGAGACAAAAGATTATTGACCATTGATATATCGTGACTAGTAAACAAAAAAATACTTCACACTGTCCGAGATACCACACTCTGGTCTCAAACGTAACATACGTTTACATACACCTTTGTACAAGTTCTCAGAGATATCTGGCCAGCGATATGTTGTACTTATTACATGTTTGAATAACACCAGCCACTAAATTCTTTTGACTAGAGTTTTCACCTTTAAAAACGCGAGTGAGAAGATATTTACATAAAACATGAGTACGTGAAGATGATAAAAACATAGACTTAAACAGAGAAAGCTGTTGCATCTCAACATAAGTGTGAACCCGATCTATGTTTAGAGCCTGAAGTAGTGGAACATTTTTACAATATGACTTAACACCTAAAGCAGATTTAAGAAATTTTGCCTGGGTAACCTCGAGCTGATTCATTATGGTTTTACCCTTGTATATACACTCAAGACTGTATGTATAGACTACAGCTCTAAAACTAGAAAAATGTGTGTTTCACAATATTTCAAAAGTAGTATTTGCTCATACAGAAATGTTGAACTTCTGAAAGTATGTTCATTTGTGCCCTCAATACTTGGTTGGGACTATTTTTTTTTTTTTTTTTTTTTTTCTGCATCAGTGCAGTGTGGCATGGAGCTGATCAGCCTGAGAATCTGAGGTATTTTCTGTGTGGCCAAACAAGTACAGGTAGTAGTATTTTGGTCCTGTGGGCAGCTGCCAAGTCCTGCTGGAAAAGGAAATCAGCATCTCCATGAAGCTTGTCAGCACATAAAAGCATGAAGTGCTGTAAAATCTCCTGTTGGATGGCTGTGTACAAAATTTACTTTCATCTGAAAAGAAGACTTTGTACCACTGAGGAACAAAGTTCTTTTTCTTCATAGTCCAAGTAAGACACTTCTGACATTGTCTCTGGTTCAGAAGTGGCTTAACACTGAATGTAACACACACTTGTCCATTTCCTGGACACAAATGTGCGTGGTGGCTCTTGATGTTCTTGACTCCAGCTCCAGCCTCAGTCCACTCCATGTGAAGCTCACCCATGTTCTTCAGTCGGCTTTGTTTGGCAGCCTTCTCCAGGCTGCAGTCATCCCTGTTGCTTATTTGTCTTGTCCAACCACACTTTTCTCTTCCAGTCAACTTTTCATGGATGATCCAGCACTACGTGAATGGCCAGATCTTTCAGTACTGACCTTCTGTGGCCTCTCCTCCTTATGGAGTCTGTCTTCTGGACATCTGCCATGTTAGACATCTTCCCCATGATAGTGGTTGTGTAAACTAAACCAGAGTGACAGATTCATGGTATTTATACTGCAGAAATGGCAAGTTCCTAAAATGTCACATTTAACGTTCTCATATTTTGAGATCTGAGGACAGTCTGAGGACAGTTTTGGGATCTCAAAGCATTTGCTGTTCAGTTCAACTGCCACAAGATGGTGACATAAGTAATGAAATCAAAAGCGTAAATCACGGCTCTTTTGGTGCACCACGAGTTGGAATAACAATTAATCAGACCTATAGTGGTGATAGTTTGATTGAGAACCGTCGCTAGGGTTAGTTTAGGACTTTACATTCAGATTTAATCAAACCTGAGTTGTATAAAGTGGGATTTTCTTCACGACAGGCTCATTGATCTGGATCCTGTATGTTCTGTTTATGATGAGTCAAAATGTAATGATGAACGTCTACAGTATTAATCAGTCTGACTGTATTGTGTGCTTGTAGAATTGTGCGTTTGTGTGTCTTTGTTTGTTTGCTCAGTTTATCTTGTTTCTCACTTTTAGGATACATCGCTCCATGGAGTGGACGATTCTACTCCCTCTGGGATACTGGGTAAGTCATAACACTTGATTTAGCTTTTTTTTTTTAAATAATCCATATTAGGCCATTAATGATAATTAGATATATGGCACATAAAAATGTTGTATATTTAAGCTTTATTCTTTTTTTTGTCCTCTGGCTGATTTTAATTTGATAAGTTTTAGTTGAGCCAGCATTAGTCCTTTAGATCCTGTAGGTCTGTGGTTGAGTCTTATGTACCGGCTCAGGGCCCTGCTGACACTTGGGGTGCCGGCTTATTGTGTTTCTTTGGTGAATAAAAAGTTGACACTGCTTATTGTGGAATTATTTGCCTGCAGAAAGGAGTCTGGTTAGTTTGAAGTGTCTAAATTTAGATTTAAAAACTCCTTTTCCAGTATTTTTTTTGTCCTTAATAATTGATTTGTTTGAACGTGATGTGAAGTTTAATTCTGATGCTGAGTTGTTGTCTGCCTGCTTGTTTTTTCAGTTGTCCTGTAGATTATTTTTGCTTCTCTTTTAAAATGCTGGTACTTTGAAATACCTGCCTGCATGAAATGTATTGGTAAAGTTATGTTGTGTACAGAGAGAACATGACGCTTCATTTGAGGAAATTTTACAGCGTGGCTTTCTCTTTATTTTGAAGCTGACTTGCTCTAATTTTTCCACATGTTCATAAATTGACCAGGAGAAGCTGCAGCACAGTAAGTACACCTGCCGTGTTTGAGGTGCCAACAATCCTGATCCGGCTCTCAGCACATCATGAAACCTGATCCTGACTTCTCGGACGCTGCCAACCTGCAGCGTCTCCTCGAAAACCCGTCGCCGCTATCTTTTCAGGAAGCAGGTTAAACTGCAGTGCAGATATGATGGACTCGTCCTCCAGGAGCTGGACTCCAAACCTATAGACCAGGATTCCATTCTATATATTTGTCAATTATATGAAAAGTCAACTGGCCAGTTTCTCTCACATATTTCACCATACATGAGTGGCTCTTTGTCTGGGACTTCTGCACGTTTGTCAACTCTTCCTGCTCTAATCACAGCTTATTCAGGTGTTTACTCACTTTTGATCAGCTGAGTCCCCTTACTGAGTTATCTGTAGATGGAGCAGGAAGAGGTGGAGCTCAGAAGTACCGTTGCCCTATGTAATGTTACTTATTCTCCAAAGCACCGTATTGAAGCCAACATTTTTATGCGCCATGAGGCGGGGCATATAGCATCCGGGTTGTCCTTCTGTTTGTCCATCTGTCCGGCCGCAATTTGTTTGTCGCAACGTAGCTTGGCACCTATTACTCGCAAAAACTTAATATTTGGTGGGTACTTGTCTTGGAGGAGTACTTTGCATGGGTTCAAAGGCCAGTGGCCTTGACCTACTTTTCAAGGTCACCAATGGTCACAACTGTCAAATCCTTTCGCCGCAGTGTACCTCGGCATCCATTACTTGCAAAAACTTCATATTTGGTGGGTACATGCCTTGGAGGAGTACTTTGCATGGGTTCGAAGGCCGGTGACCTTGACCTACTTTTAAAAAATTACCAATAGTTGCATTTGTTCGAAGGCTACTAACTTTTTATGGTCACTGTTGGCCACATCCTCTAAATAAATATAATGTCAAGCTCCAATTTTTCCACTGTGTATCCCAGTTTACATCAAACACACGAGGTTTCAAACCAAATACCTACCCCACACATGTACATATTACTGCACTTTACGTGGAAAATAGTACTGTGCGCGGGGCATTTCATGACGAATGTCTCTAGTTGATCTTTAAATTTCCGGTTATTTTGTCCTCTGCAGCTACGCCAAGATCCACATCCCCATCATAGCCTCAGTGTCGGAGCACCAGCCCACCACCTGGGTCTCCTTCTTCTTCGACCTCCATATCCTGGTCTGCACCTTCCCAGCAGGTCTCTGGTTCTGCATCAAGAACATCAACGATGAACGTGTTTTTGGTGCGTAACACCAGTCAACGGTTGCTTCTGTGTGTTAGCTGTGGGTGGGCGGAGCCTCAGTGAAGTATGCGATTGACCAATGACTCACGCCATAAGCCCCTCCCACTGATCTTGTTTTTTTTTCCCAGTCTTACAGCGCATGTCTGGTCCACCTGCAGGCAGCCTGCAGAGGAAACATCACAGGAAGTTTTTAATTAGTTTCAGTGTATTTGTGATTCAGGGTTTAATCTGGATCCACATCTGCTGGATTCTTGACTCTTAGCAGAAGTAGTTTGTGTGTAACGTTCCTTGTATCTGTCTCTCTAGTGGCGCTGTATGCCATCAGCGCGGTGTACTTTGCTGGCGTGATGGTGCGTTTGATGCTGACACTGACGCCAGTGGTCTGCATGCTGTCGGCAGTGGCCTTCTCCAGCGTCTTCGAACACTACTTAGGAGACGACCTGAAGAGGCAGAGCCCGCCTACCGAGGACAGCAGTGACGAGGACGACAGGAGGAACTCTGGGAATCTGTATGACAAGGTCAGGAGTCAGCGCAGTGCATAAACAAAGAATATCTGTTCCTTACCAAGATGGTGGACTCGAGCGACCTTTGTCAAGATCGCCATAGTCTCCTGATTAAGCAGAAATATTTCATAAAATGGTAACATTGAGTTGAGAGTTTGATTTGTATCGACACTGTAACGTCTCATTTCTACAAAATTTATGCTGGTGATGAGTCTAGAATGGTGGCACTGAAGTGCACAGCAATATCTTTAAAAATGCTTTATTTCTGAATGCATCACCATTCTGAATCTGAAGGAATTACAAGCTAGAGTGGCTATGACTGGAGAGCCAACTTACAGTGCATCTGTAAAGTATTTACAGTGCTTCACTTTTTCCACTTTTTGTTGTGTTACAGCCTTATTCCAAAATGGAGTAAATTCATTTAAAACCTTTGAAATTTTGGCTGTTGTCAGAAGGAACCAGTAAAACTCTTCAGTTGCACAAACTCCCGCAGAGAGAGAGAGAGAAAAATCAGAAACATATGAGAAAAACAAAAAACTGCTCACAGACCTATTGTTTTTGAACGGGGCGTCTCGTAATAAGCGACTTTCTTCCATGTGGATCTTCTGTGATTCACTTTGCTGTGTAGGTGAATGACTGAAGAGCAACAGACTGGTCTTTCCCATCACGACCAGCTTGTTACTCCAGATTGTCGTGAATGTCTTAGTGAGTTTCCTCACTCACCTTCTGTGTTACACTTTCATTTGGGTTTTAAGGACAAAATTCTCAGTACGTTTATTGTCCTTTAGTCTGCCCTGTGATGATAGCGCTTGATAAACAGGGATCAGCTCTTGCTTGCCTCTACTGGTGGTTGGCTCTCACTGCGGTATTGTATCACTTCCTGTTCCGGAGCACAGCGGTGTTTTGCTGTATCTGTTAGCTGTTTAATCTGCGCAGTTAAATTGATCTAGTTACCTAGATAACGATTTGTTTCACAGTGTAATCTTCACGTGCCTTAACTAAAGCACTCCCTCTGCTGAATCACCTCTAAATTATTTACACATTATTCACTTTGTGTGTTTTTAGGAATCCGCTAGCTTAGCGCAGCTACTAGCTCTTAGCCGGTTTAGCATGGCAGCTTCTCCTGTCTCTCCTGCACTTTTCTGCTCTGGGTGTGAAATGTTTAGTTATTCCTCGGCCTCCTTTAGCAGTAATGGTACTTGTAATAAGTGTAGCTTATTCGTAGCTTTGGGGGCCAGGCTGGGCGAATTGGAGACTCGGCTCCGCACCGTGGAAAATTCTACAGCTAGCCAGGCCCCTGTAGTCGGTGCGGACCAAGGTAGCTTAGCCGCTGTTAGTTTCCCTCTGGCAGATCCCGAGCAGCCAGGAAAGCAGGCCGACTGGGTGACTGTGAGGAGGAAGCGTAGTTCTAAACAGAAGCCCCGTGTACACCGCCAACCCGTTCACATTTCTAACCGTTTTTCCCCACTCGACGACACACCCGCCGAGGATAAAACTCTGGTTATTGGCGACTCTGTTTTGAGAAATGTGAAGTTAGCGACACCAGCAACCATAGTCAGTTGTCTTCTGGGGGCCAGAGCAGGCGACATTGAAGGAAATTTGAAACTGCTGGCTAAGGCTAAGCGTAAATTTGGTAAGATTGAAATTCACGTCGGCAGTAATGACACCCGGTTACGCCAATCGGAGGTCACTAAAATTAACATTGAATCGGTGTGTAACTTTGCAAAAACAATGTCGGACTCTGTAGTTTTCTCTGGGCCCCTCCCCAATCGGACCAGGAGTGACATGTTTAGCCGCATGTTCTCCTTGAATTGCTGGCTGTCTGAGTGGTGTCCAAAAAATGAGGTGGGCTTCATAGGTAATTGGCAAAGCTTCTGGGGAAAACCTGGTCTTGTTAGGAGAGACGGCATCCATCCCACTTTGGATGGAGCAGCTCTCATTTCTAGAAATCTGGCCAATTTTCTTAAATCCTCCAAACCGTGACTATCCATGGTTGGGACCAGGAAGCAGGGTTGTAGTCTTACACACCTCTCTGCAGCTTCTCTCCCCCTGCCATCCCCTCATTACCCCATCCCCGTAGAGACGGTGCATGCTCCCAGACCACCAATAACCAGCAAAAATCTATTTAAGCATAAAAATTCAAAAAGAAAAAATAATATAGCACCTTCAACTGCACCACAGACTAAAACAGTTAAATGTGGTCTATTAAACATTAGGTCTCTCTCTTCTAAGTCCCTGTTAGTAAATGATATAATAATTGATCAACATATTGATTTATTCTGCCTTACAGAAACCTGGTTACAGCAGGATGAATATGTTAGTTTAAATGAGTCAACTCCCCCAAGTCACACTAACTGCCAGAACGCTCGTAGCACGGGCCGAGGCGGAGGATTAGCAGCAATCTTCCATTCCAGCTTATTAATTAATCAAAAACCCAGACAGAGCTTTAATTCATTTGAAAGCTTGACTCTTAGTCTTGTCCATCCAAATTGGAAGTCCCAAAAGCCAGTTTTATTTGTTATTATCTATCGTCCACCTGATCGTTACTGTGAGTTTCTCTGTGAATTTTCAGACCTTTTGTCTGACTTAGTGCTTAGCTCAGATAAGATCATTATAGTGGGAGATTTTAACATCCACACAGATGCTGAGAATGACAGCCTCAACACTGCATTTAATCTATTATTAGACTCAGTTGGCTTTGCTCAAAATGTAAATGAGTCCACCCACCACTTTAATCATATCTTAGATCTTGTTCTGACTTATGGTATGGAAATTGAAGACTTAACAGTATTCCCTGAAAACTCCCTTCTGTCTGATCATTTCAACATATACATTTACTCTGATGGACTACCCAGCAGTGGGGAATAAGTTTCATTACACTAGAAGTCTTTCAGAAAGCGCTGTAACTAGGTTTAAGGATATGATTCCTTCTTTATGTTCTCTAATGCCATATACCAACACAGTGCAGAGTAGCTACCTAAACTCTGTAAGTGAGATAGAGTGTCTCGTCAATAGTTTTACATCCTCATTGACGACAACCTTGGATGCTGTAGCTCCTCTGAAAAAGAGAGCTTTAAATCAGAAGTGCCTGACTCCGTGGTATAACTCACAAACTTGCAACTTAAAGCAGATAACCTGTAAGTTGGAGAGGAAATGGCGTCTCACTAATTTAGAAGATCTTCACTTAGCCTGGAAAAAGAGTCTGTTGCTCTATAAAAAAGCCCTCGGTAAAGCTAGGATATCTTTCTACTCATCACTAATTGAAGAAAATAAGAACAACCCCAGGTTTCTTTTCAGCACTGTAGCCAGGCTGACAAAGAGTCAGAGCTTTATTGAGCCGAGTATTCCTTTAACTTTAACTAGTAATGACTTCATGACTTTCTTTGCTAATACAATTTTAACTATTAGAGAAAAAAATTACTCATAACCATCCCAAAGACGTATCGTTATCTTTGGCTGCTTTCAGTGATGCCGGTATTTGGTTAGACTCTTTCTCTCAGATTGTTCTGTCTGAGTTATTTTCATTAGTTACTTCATCCAAACCATCAACATGTCTATTAGACCCCATTCCTACCAGGCTGCTCAAGGAAGCCCTACCATTATTTAATGCTTCGATCTTAAATATGATCAATCTATCTTTATTAGTTGGCTATGTACCACAGGCTTTTAAGGTGGCAGTAATTAAACCATTACTTAAAAAGCCATCACTTGACCCAGCTGTCTTAGCTAATTATAGGCCAATCTCCAACCTTCCTTTTCTCTCAAAAATTCTTGAAAGGGTAGTTGTAAAACAGCTAACTGATCATCTGCAGAGGAATGGTCTATTTGAAGAGTTTCAGTCAGGTTTTAGAATTCATCATAGTACAGAAACAGCATTAGTGAAGGTTATAAATGATCTTATGGCCTCAGACAGTGGACTCATCTCTGTGCTTGTTCTGTTAGACCTTAGTGCTGTTTTTGATACTGTTGACCATAAAATTTTATTAGAGATTAGAGCATGCCATAGGTATTAAAGGCACTGCGCTGCGGTGGTTTGAATCATATTTATCTAATAGATTACAATTTGTTCATGTAAATGTGGAATCTTCTTCACAGACTAAGGTTAATTATGGAGTTCCACAAGGTTCTGTGCTAGGACCAATTTTATTTTATTCACTTTATACATGCTTCCCTTAGGCAGTATTATTAGACGGCATTGCTTAAATTTTCATTGTTACGCAGATGATACCCAGCTTTATCTTTCCATGAAGCCAGAGGACACACACCAATTAGCTAAACTGCAGGATTGTCTTACAGACATAAAGACATGGATGACCGCTAATTTCCTGCTTTTAGACTCAGATAAAACTGAAGTTATTGTACTTGGCCCCACAAATCTTAGAAACATGGTGTCTAACCAGATCCTTACTCTGGATGGCATTACCCTGACCTCTAGTAATACTGTGAGAAATCTTGGAGTCATTTTTGATCAGGATATGTCATTCAAAGTGCATATTAAACAAATATGTAGGACTGCTTTTTTGCATTTACGCAATATCTCTAAAATTAGAAAGGTCTTGTCTCAGAGTGATGCTGAAAAACTAATTCATGCATTTATTTCATCTAGGCTGGACTATTGTAATTCATTATTATCAGGTTGTCCTAAAAGTTCCCTGAAAAGCCTTCAGTTAATTCAAAATGCTGCAGCTAGAGTACTAACGGGGACTAGAAGGAGAGAGCATATCTCACCCATATTGGCCTCTCCATTAGCTTCCTGTTAATTCTAGAATAGAATTTAAAATTCTTCTTCTTACTTATAAGGTTTTGAATAATCAGGTCCCATCTTATCTTAGGGACCTCATAGTACCATATCACCCCAATAGAGCGCTTCGCTCTCAGACTGCAGGCTTACTTGTAGTTCCTAGGGTTTGTAAGAGTAGAATGGGAGGCAGAGCCTTCAGCTTTCAGGCTCCTCTCCTGTGGAACCAGCTCCCAATTCAGATCAGGGAGACAGACACCCTCTCTACTTTTAAGATTAGGCTTAAAACTTTCCTTTTTGCTAAAGCTTATAGTTAGGGCTGGATCAGGTGACCCTGAACCATCCCTTAGTTATGCTGCTATAGACTTAGACTGCTGGGGGGTTCCCATGATGCACTGAGTGTTTCTTTCTCTTTTTGCTCTGTATGCACCACTCTGCATTTAATCATTAGTGATTGATCTCTGCTCCCCTCCACAGCATGTCTTTTTCCTGGTTCTCTCCCTCAGCCCCAACCAGTCCCAGCAGAATCAATCAATCAATTTTTTTTTTTTGTATAGCGCCAAATCACAACAAACAGTTGCCCCAAGGCGCTTTATATTGTAAGGCAAGGCCATACAATAATTATGTAAAAACCCAATGGTCAAAAAGACCCCCTGTGAGCAAGCACTTGGCTACAGTGACTGCCCCTCCCTGAGCCTGGTTCTGCTGGAGGTTTCTTCCTGTTAAAAGGGAGTTTTTCCTTCCCACTGTCGCCAAGTGCTTGCTCACAGGGGGTCGTTTTGACCGTTGGGGTTTATACGTAATTATTGTGTGGCCTTGCCTTACAATATAAAGCGCCTTGGGGCAACTGTTTGTTGTGATTTGGCGCTATATAAATAAAATTGATTGATTGATTGATAAACCTGATATGCTTTTATTTTGAAGAGGGTGATTTAATGATTTAATTTTGATCACGTTTTCAACATTATTTTTACTTTTTTTAACATTTACTTTTTACAGGCACAGACTCTGATTGGGGGCAAATGCAAATGCACTTTTTATTTTCCTTTTGATGCTTCTCTCGTGAATTACTGTGGTGAGAATAATTTCTTAGCACGTTAGCATCTGCTCTCCTGAAAGGCTATAAAACATGTGGAACACTATGGTCTGTCTCTGCAATAGCAGAAAATTAATGAGATCAGCTTCTCCAAAGAGTCGTATGCCTAAAATGATCAGAAAAATTGTCTCCTAATCCTTAAGCATGTTGTAAATGTTTAGAAAAGATCCTGTGTAAACAAAACGGTTGTAAAGACGACCTTCAGAGGGTTTTTATTCTTGATGAAACTCTTTCAGTCAGTGCGTGAACATCGGTGCAGTCTATGTTCTGGTGCTTTGGGCTGATAAAAGAACAAAACAAACAATAGATGAATGCTTTGTCTTTTAATCTGTTTAGTTTTGTAGTCTAGTTGCAGGTTTTTAATCTTTTTTTTTTTCCTGGACGTTTTTGAAATGTTTGAGAATTTTCTAATTCAGCTGATATTCTCAGATGTTTTATTTGTTTTGTTTTGTTTGTTTTTTTTGGTTTTTTTTATTCTGCAGTAGTTTAAAATCTGTTTAATATTTCTTGCTGCTGTTGGTCCAAGAGGCTGAATGTTTTGTGGCTGAAAAGTCTCAGGCTTGTACTCGTCCACACTCTGTACGGCTGGCGATCAAACCCGTGACACGGTCTGCTTTGATGTTTTTCTGCACACTCTGTTCAGATAAAGCAGCTGTGCCCATCCCTGTTCCTGGAGGGCCCCTATCCTGAGCCAGCCAATCAAGAGCTGGAAGACACCACTTTTAAAAATCAGGTGTGACTTGAGTAGGTAGATGTGGAAAATCTGCAGGCCCTGAGCTAGGAGAATACAAAATATGTTTTTAAAATATAGCAGGGGTCACCAACCCTGTTCCTGCAGGTTTTCCTCATCTACCTACTCAAGTCACACCTGATTTGTTTTTTTTAATTGGTGTCTTCCAGCTCTTGATTGTCTGAGCAGACCTGATAGTTAATTGCTTGGAAGTGGAACAGAGAGAGTTAGAAAACATGCAGGATAGGGGCCCTCCAGGAACAGGGTTAGGCACAGCTGAGATAAAGTCTCCTCTCTTCTGAATCTCGGCACCTGGCTGTGTTATTGTGATTCCACTAACAGTCGGCTCCCCCTGCAGGCTGGGAAGGTGCGTACACACGTGTCTGAGCAGGAGAAGGCGGAGGAGGGTCTGGGTCCAAACATCAAGTCCATAGTGACCATGCTGATGCTGATGCTCCTCATGATGTTCGCCGTCCACTGTACCTGGGTCACCAGCAACGCCTACTCCAGCCCCAGTGTGGTGCTCGCGTCGTACAACCACGATGGGTGGGGAGAAGAAGAAAAACTGACGACTGATCGTTCTCCAAAAGAAATAGACTTATAACCTTATTATTTTCACGCATTTTTCGTTTTGTTGTGCAGCTCACGGAACATTCTGGATGACTTCAGAGAGGCGTACTACTGGCTGAGGCAGAACACGGACGAACACGCCCGGGTGATGTCATGGTGGGACTACGGCTACCAGATAGCTGGCATGGCTAACCGCACCACGCTGGTCGATAACAACACGTGGAATAATAGTCACATAGCGCTGGTAACGTGACCTCAACAAACCAATCAGAAACAAGCTTTGAAAATAGGCTTTATGTTTAAAAGTCATTCTCCAGCTAACCAACATTTTTGTCTCTGTCTTCCTGCAGGTGGGCAAAGCCATGTCCTCCAATGAGACAGCGGCCTACGAGATCATGCAGTCCCTGGATGTGGACTACGTCCTCATAATCTTCGGCGGTGTGATTGGCTACTCGGGTGACGACATCAACAAGTTCCTGTGGATGGTTCGCATCGCAGAGGGCGAACACCCGAGAGACATCAGGGTGAGATGCTGCGGGCACACGCTTGGATGAGAAATGTGTGCGGGTGTGAAATATAATCTCACAGATGGACGTGTGTCTGTCTTTCTCAGGAAAGTGACTACTTCACGCCACAGGGCGAGTTTAGGGTGGATAAAGCCGGATCGCCGACACTCCTCAACTGCCTCATGTACAAAATGTCGTACTACCGCTTCGGCGAGATGCAGGTGAGTCACCAAAAACGTTTTGTCTGTTAGTGCGATTAAAGTCGAGCTGTGAACCAGTTTTCAATCTGATGATAAAAATCTGAATCTTAATTTGACTCTGCAACAAGAAAACGGGTCTGCACGATTAATCAACTCACACTCCTGTCAGTCTGCGATTTTATAATCGCTAAAATCTGTGTTGTGGGAAGATGATATGAAATGGTTTATTTACACAGCAGCACACTGACTCAGCTACGTAAATGTTAAACATGTAAAACTAATCCTGAACAAGACCTGGATTAGTGTGCCAAGAGTCAAGTCACATGAATCACATGAATGTTGTGGAGCACACGCCACGCCGGCACAGAGAATGCACCACGCCAATACCGCATTTTCTGAAGTATAAATTGTACCTGTTAAAGGCCTCCTGAAGAGGAAAAACTGTTATATTGTATAAAATGCACCTTTTTCTGCAACATCAGCTCATTATCAATTTTGCATTTTTGTGCATTATTGTTGTGTACTTCTCATTATTGCCATTTGTTCTTTTATTATTGGTGTTTATTTTGTTTAGTGCTTTGATTCCTGTGAAAGTCCTACATAAATAGTCACTATAATTATTATGAATAACATGATTTTTTGGTATATAAGGTGCACCTGAGTAAAAGTCGCAGGGCCTCTCAAACTAGTAAAAAACAACAACAACAAAAAATGAGAGCATAGAGTGCAAACCTCTGCCAACACTAGTTTCCAATTCCACAAATTTTTACCTTGAAAAAAATTTCAAGGTCAAAGTCCTGTTAGAAGTGGCTTTTCATAAGTGTAATACAAAATGTAGATCAAAAAGGCTTTTTAATATTAAAATCAAATATCTGCAAAATCTGCAATACGGCTGAGATGCGGATCAAACTATTCCTTGAGAGTGCCAGTTTGCACCTCATTGTCACAAATGAGTGATTGAGGCACTGTTGATTGAGATATAATGTAAAATGTACACCAAATGGGCTTTTCAATATTAAATTCAAATGCCCACAAAATCCACAATCCGGATCAGATCTGGGTCAAACTGTGTAAGGTGATAGTGAGTGCCAGTCTGCACCTCACGTTCAAATGGGAGAGTGATTGGAGCATGTTTGACTTAGATGTAATGTAAAATATACATTAAATGCGGTTTTCAATGTTAAATTTAAATGACCACAAAATTTGTCATCTGGATCAAACTTTCAGTCGATAAAGGATACCATCCTGCATAATAGGTCCATTTGGCTGCTCCTTTGTTTTCACTTGGGGTCACGACAGCAGAGCCAAGGTGACTTCCATATCTATTTGGCACAAATTTTTATGCCGGATGCCTTTCCACACACAACTCCACATTACATGGGGAAATGTGGCAGGGGTGGGGTTTGAACTGGGAACCTTCCAGACACACTTGGCCACTTCTCTGCTGCACTCTGCTGATACCAACCCATATAACACTCTCAAATATGGAAAAAATGTTATCTTTTTTGACAGATTTGTGAATTTTTGAAAATTTGTTCAATGTTAAAGGATAAGAATTTTTCCAATATTCACATTTTTTTCCTCACTTTGACCTTTGACCCATGACCTTGAAAATGTAATCAGTTCTTGCCTATGAGGATATGAATCCTCTAAAAATTGTGGGTTACAGGCTGTTCAAAGACAAGGGTGATGACATAACCTCCTCTAATTTTGTGTCTATCGTTCACTGTTGTTAGCTATTATCCCTAATTTCTCCAAAAATATTAGTCCTATCTACTTCCCCTTTTTGCATGGTTCATCCTTGAACCAAAATACATAAGCATACCAAACAGCAAATATCAGTTCTCCCCAGTGTTATCAGAATTTTGAACTTGTCTGTTTCTGTTCTCTTCTGTTCTGTTGGGTTCTGAATTACGAACTCTTAAATATTATGGTCCTGACTAGTAAAGAACAACTCTGTAAGTACAAAAAATACAATTTACTTTTGCATTCATGGAAAGATAGTCAGATCTGGGTTCTCAATGGACAGAGCTTGCAGGAACTCCATCCGAAAAAGGGCGCAGAACACAGTTTACAGTCATGTTTTTATAGCCAAATTAATTTTGAATGAATGAATGAGTTTATTCAGCACACATTATGCATCAAAACTCAGAACATTAAACTGCAATCCTGTTTGAACAGCACAATATCTATTTTCCAATGAGAGAGAAATTCTTACCATGTTTAACATCCTGATGGCACAAGATGCCATTTCCTTTTCCCTGTTCTTTTATCTTTCGGATGTGTTCACGAAGATATTCATTGCTGACTTTAAATTCAAGCCAGCGCCAATTCCAGATTCTTGATTCTGTTATCCAACTTTTTGACAGTTTTTCTCACTGCTGTCTCTCTGTACGAAGTCCCTCCGTGATACAGACATACAACAAAATTCTTTTAAAAACTAGATAGTAAATGATGGGGAAAAAAATGTGAAGAAAGAGCGCACCGATAAAATGTTAAGGGAAAAAAGATTCATACCGTACAGCCCGGACTTATGTACATGTGATTTCTTAGTTTTGTTTTTTGTTGTTGTTGTTTGTTTGTTTTTAATAAACTTGCAAAAAAAAAATTTTTTTTTTTCATGTTTTCATTATGGGGTGTTGAGTCGAATTTAAGGTAGAAAAGTTATTTCCTCCATTTTGGAATAAGGCTGTAACTTAACAAAATGTGGGAAAGTGAAGCACTGTGAATACTTTCTGAATGCACTGTATAAAATAGTTTTTGACTTCAATTTTTGGTGTTTTCTGTTGTAGTTGGATTTTCGGACACCACCGGGTTTTGACCGGACGCGTAACGCTGAGATTGGCAACAAGGACATCAAGCTGAAGTACCTGGAGGAAGCGTTTACATCAGAGCACTGGCTGGTCCGGATTTACAAGGTCAAAAAGCTGGAGAACAGGGACTGCGTGGAGCACAAGCTGAGAAACACCAACTCCACGAAACAGAAGTACACCTCCAAAAAGGTATGAGCCGACACTCCGGATACGAGCGCTTTTCATTTTTCCACAAAGGATTCAGGGACTTTGAGAAACCTGCATTTAAGAATAGAAATTTTTTATTTTTTTTTACAGTAATTAAAACTCACATACTTTTAAAGTGTCACAGGCTTAAATCAACTCAGTGATGAAATTTTAAAACTGTTTTGCAATCTAACATGACAAGTTCAACTTATTTATTTATTTTTGCAGACATCCAAGAGGAAGCGGGGCTTCATCAAAAACAAGCTGACCCTCAAGAAGGGAAAGAAACTGACCAAGAAGTCTTTATAGGGCGACGTCCAGCATCTACGGAGGCACATTGTGGACAAAACTAAAAATCTAACTTCCAACAACAACACGCTATAAATTAACCAGTCAAGAAGAAACGGGAACCTGAGGTTCTTTTCATCCTGAGCGTCTTCACCTGGAGCTCCAGGCTGGACATGTGACATCATCCAGGAAAGGGCTGTATGTACAGAACCCTGGCCGACCTTTGGCCTGAAACAGGAGATGGAGCAATGGCGGCTAATCCTCTGCACACTGGTTTGAACCTGAGAAACTGCGACCTTTGACTTATATTTCTTTTTGTACTTGAATGTGCCGGTGAGTGAGAGAAGGCAGCGATTTGTTAATCTGGGAGGTGATTTTGGGACGCTGCCGTCATGCGGTCTCCAAACAAATCACATGTTCAAAGCCCGGCCTCTTTTTTTTTTTTTTGACATCTAAACATTAATTTGAATGAAAAATAAAAGCTGACCCTCATCTGCCTGTTTAACTTTCAGTCTTCTGATTCAACGTGCCGTTCAGTTAGTGATCAAAAGGGCTCTAAAGTCCCAGAATTACAGGATTAACTTCAGTGTATGTTTGGAGCTCAAATTCTGAAAAATGCTTAATTATGTCACCAAAAGTGGATTCTACCAGATCTGGAGCCAGATCCTCCGGGCAGGAACGAGAATTCTGGCAGTGCTCATGAAGAGCCGCTCAGGGCTTCAATCACATGACCTCTGATGGGCGTTTTCGCTCTTCTGTGACCACGATGATAAACCACCCAAATCTGATCAATTAAACACTTTGATTGGGGCTACAGGTAACTCAGACTGTTTAATGAATCCTCTAAAATCTATAAATACACAAAAACTCTCAAAAGTTCTAAGAATGAAACTGGAGAGAAAGTTAGGAAAAAAACAAACATAAAATCTGGCTTGATTTGAAAGTGAAATTAATGCCCGGTTTACACATCAAGATAATTAAGCTTATTTATGACCCGATCTTCTCCTCTCGACAAGCTTAAGGACACCCTGACTATCGTGATGCTCGAAAGATGAGCTTATTAGATATTCCTGCTGTGTCTGCTCGGAAAGATGTCGGGACCGCTCAGACCTCAAATTGTGAATGTTCAACATGTTGGATTTTCTTGGCCTGATATCCCAGCGTGTGGGTGTGCCACATGCACAAATGAGCACACAGCCTGTTGAATGTGACCTGAAATCAATCAGAAAGCAAGGTGACTGAAACAGGGAGGGGAAGTCACGTTTGATCTCAAGAGGTTTTGCGAGATTTCCCGTCTGACTTGGTAATGTTGGTGAGTGAAATCTGTTGGTGTGTGTTGTCTCTCCCATGTGGCTGCACACCGCACACAACCAAAACTCTTCTATATCTGATTATTTTATGGCCGTGTGTTTGGTCTCTCAGGTACTGAAATCCTACGGACAAGTTTAAAATCTTGCTGTGTAAACCAGGCATTAGTCTGAACCCAATTCAGGTTCAAGGTTTTGGAAAACTGAAGATTTCCAGCTTCAGAAGCCAAAATCAGTTTGTGCTCAAAATGTATCTGGAAGATTGTGTTTGAAATTTAACACCATGGCTGGGAGTTATTGATTAATCAGATTTTTTTCTCAGCAAAAAATGATTGAAAAATGCACATTGGATTCTTAATCCTTAATTTATTAAAAAAGAGATCATCACATTACAGTGACAACAGGAAACAGGAACCACAGACTGTCCATATTGATAATTGATTTAAACTTTAAGCAGGTGGGTTTCTCTTTTTTTTTAACTCTTCCTCCACTTGGAAGTAACAGTTTAAAATCATTCATAAAAGCAGTTTGCTGAAACGTATTTGTTCAGCCTGTGTTACTGAGATCTGTCAAAACCGATCACTGGGTCAAAACATGGCAGAGAAACCAGTAGGATGTTACTGTGGTCGTGATCCATCACCTTTTGGTTTTCCTTTACCGATTCTCACTGTAAAACTGGTTCAGAATAAGTTTCAGATTTAAATGATTTTGCTTAACAGATCTAAATTTGTGAGAACAGGCTTATTATAAATCATTTAAAAAATAAATTTAAAAAAAGCACTTCTTTACGTCAGAAATGTAATTACAACATTTTTTGAATATTTTTGTGTTTCTACAGCCTCTGATACAAATCCGTCGGTCGTTATTTTCGCTTGTCTGTTCCCAGAGTTCATCTCCATGAAATGCTTTGTATTTTGTGTGGATTTCTTAAAACTTTTTTTTTTTGCCTTTATTGACCTTGATTGATAACGTGGAGCTTCTCAAACACTGTGGGTGCAGATCAGCAGCTGTAAGATGCTTCAGGGAAACGGGCTGAAAACTAGAACTTAGGTGTTTGTTTTTGGATTCTCTAAAAAGGCCAAATATGAGATGTCACTCTGAAGACCTGATAAAGACTAATGCACTGTTCACGATATCAAGACGTCTCACTGCGTCCTTTAACCGTGCACCAACGTCACAGCAAGAAAACCTGTCAAACAGAAAACAACTAATGGTGTGTTTTTGGAAACACGTTTATCACTGAATTCAGGAGATTTTAATGAGAATGTTACAAAAAAAGCCAAACTGTTTTACAAATGAAGTTATAACACTTAAGTACATCTCACTGTAAAATCCCAAAACCTTTTATTCTGCTTTGCAAAACTACATCTTACACCACTATAGGTTGGTAGTCCAATTCTCATCTCGCAACAGGCTTCCCCCCGTAACCATGACCACATCCTTGTTAACAGGAAGCTCCCCCTGCCCCCCCAATTAAAATCAAAATCTTGTCCTTAACCACATTAAGAATCACAAAATCAAAGCTTTTTTTTTCTCTTCTTCTTGTTTCGCCCTCCAACAGCACCATGTTTAGAAGTTAAAATATGACATTGACATACATGGGTCCCTTTTTTTTTGCCATTTTGTTCACTCTAAACAAAATTCTCCTACAATTTGTCCTTTGTGTTTCTGATGTGAAGATGGTGAGGACAGATTAGCTTTAAAACACCTGGATAATAATAAATCATATCAGTCAGTATGTGGATTTATGGCGGTGACAAAAACAACCACAACTTCCTGCTGGAGAACAAACTTGTGGGGTTCTGTTTTTGTTTCTTTTTCAGTCTAGGTTTCTTCCATCAATTGTAATGAAACCGATGCAGGTGTGAGATTGAAGTCGTCTCCCCCCAGAACGGTTCATTGAACAGCTTGAATGGTGTCACATCACAACTGTAATTGCCATGACAACACCTGCAGTCATTTTTGGTTGTTTAAATAAAAAATAAAAACCTGAAGCTCAGTTCTGTTGTCAGATTTACGGCAGTTTGTCGCATGTTAAGACGTGTGAATCACCTACAAAATTTGTCCAAACTTTATAAAGTAGCCACGCCCATTTGTTCAAAACACTAAATGCAGCGAGAAAACGAAAACAATGATAATGTGACTGAATGTATTCAGAACAAGCCAACACTTCAAAAAAAAAGGGGGGGGGGGGCCTCCCAGATCGTCCTCAGAATCTACCTCGATGTTCCCTGAGACCCCTCCCACTGAAACAAAATCTCTTCTGATACATGCTGGCGATCGATCACATGACCTCCTGAGTGGAGTTACAGTGGCTGATGGCAGTTCAGTGTCTTTATTCCGATTCCACGGATCCGTAATGAATCCGACTCGGACTCGTGGTGACGTTCATCGTTAGTCCTCTTCTTCCTCCTCGTCCCCTCCAAACGACAAGAGGCTGTTTTTTATTTTCTTTACAGGTGTCGCCTCCTTTTCCACCTGCTCGTCGCTCTTCTTCTTCTTGCTGGAGCTCGCTGTGATTCCCTGGAATCTGTCTGAGGATGAGCGCTTCTCTGGTTTCTTGAAAAGGATTTTACCATCCGCTGGAGATTTGCCACCTGGAGACAAACAGATTCACAGTGTCCAGTAAAACTGTGCCCCCCCCCCCACACACACACACACCCTCTATAGGCATGATATTTAATTGCAACATACGTACATCTCCCTCCCAAACAATGTTGGCAGATCTGACTTACTGGTCTCAGTATTTGCCAAACCATCTGCAACAAACATACATTTATTTGGAATAAGTCGAGCTTCACCTACAGGTTAGTGATCCAGGTCAACGATCACCCTCTCAAAATGTCAAAAAGGTAACCACGTTCAAAAGATCTTCAGGTCTACTTCATTAATAACTGTATAAATATACACAAAGTAGATCAAAGTCACCTTTATGGAGGTGGGGGTGGGGGGAGTGGTCACATGACTTCTAGTTTAAATGTCTCAACATGTATGTGAAACGATTGTTTTATGGTAAAGGCACCACGTTCTGCATATCATGCCAAGCTTTTTTTAAAATCAATATATAAAAAATGGAGCTTGACATCAATTTTTAAAAAATCTCGTGTGTGCAAAATTTTGTGCTTGTCATAAAATGCACAATTGTTATTTTACAAAGATCTGCCCTACTGTACAGCTCAAACATGTTTAAATGATTTTCACCCCAAAAATTAAGGTTACAAAAAAATTAAAGAGTGCTCAGAAAATTTCCATTAGCTTTGTTCTCTTGGTCACAGCACCTTCAGCTCCACCACTTGTCTTATCGTTAACGCCGCCTGAAGGGCATGATGATGTAAGCAATACCTTTGTCTGTAGCGGCTCCACTACTCAGTTTTTCTTTGATCTGCTTGACTTCGTCCGCAGTCAGGTCACCACTTTGCAGAACCACGACTTGAGGTAACTCGTCCTCACGGTCACTCCCGCTGTCATCGTCCAAAGCTGGCAGCACCTGGCACTGAAAATAGATAAATTTATTTTTAAATTACGCTCACCACCTTCCGTCTCTGCATCGGTTCATCTGTCAGCAGCACAGCTTGCAAAGTCTGAAACGCGGATGTCATTTTGTCGAAATGCAACTCTTATGACTTGACTGGTCTGGAAGTTTCCTGACAGACTCTGGAATTTCTTTACAGGACACACTGCCAAGGGCCTTGAGATTCAAGAGGCAGGCTTGTGACCAGAGGATCCTCATTTTGATTTGTCATCAGACAGGGAACTCATTAAGGTGCCCTTGAGCAAGGTTCTTAATCCCAAAGTTGCTCCCTTCGTGCAGATGAATGGATGAAGGTAATCAATTATTAATAAGTGAGGTTTACAGCTCGTCACGTGACATTTGCTTATACTGAAAGTACTCACAATTCAAAGTGGACTCAGTTTATTTAGTAAAAAACAAATCACAGTTTAAATTTTAAAAACAATCATCATAAGAAAACACATTTCTTATTTGCCTGGAAAATTGACGGAGCAGGGACGATGCAGCATTCACTCTGTCGTACTGTTGGGGAGCTGAGCCAAAAGGCAAAGCTCTCGATTTTACCTGCCAATCTTTGTTCCTACTCTCACCTATGGTCATGAGGGTTGGTTTGTAATCGAAAGAACTAGACTGCGGGTACACGCGGCTGAAATGGGCTTCCATTGGAGGATGGTTGGTGTCTCCCTTAGAGATAAGGTGAGAAGCTTGGTCATTCGTGCAGAGCACGAGGTGGTCTGCCCACCTGGTAAGGATGCCTCCTGAGGGAGGTGTTCCAGGCACGTCGATCTGGGAGGAGACCCCTGGGCAGACCCAGGACTCAGTGGAGAGATTATATCTCCACACTGGCCTGGGAAAACCTCTGGATCGTCCAGTCACAGGTGGGTAATGTGACCCGGGAAAGGATGCCCTGCTGGAGACGTCGCCCCTGCGACCCGATTCCGGACAAGCATTTGAAAATGAGTGACTTATTTCTGTTGTGACCCATTGTCCAGGGGAAGTGGGAGTTTTTGTAAAACAGCCATTACAAAATTTTAATTCTTGGGAAAAGATGGAACCCAGCGGTGATCTAAGGACCACATTGTAAATAAGTGCCCTTTTTTTTCTTGCTTTCATGTGGGGCTTTTTTTTAATATCATACGTATTTACATGTTTGTACGATGTGCATTATTGGCTGAAAAAGCAAAACAAAAAGCCTTTGATCCTAGATCAGCATCCAGAATCTAAATGACACCTATATTGGAAATAAGTGTTTACACTTAATCTCTCACTCACAGAGTGAGATAGATAATCTCGTCAATAGTTTTATATCCTCTTTGAGGACAACTTTGGATGCTGTAGCTCCTCTGAAAAAGAGAGCCTTAAATCAGAAGTGCCTGACTCCGTGGTATAACTCACAAACTCACAGCTTAAAGCAGATAACCCGTAAGCTGGAGAAGAAATGGCGTCTCACTAATTTAGAAGATCTTCACTTAGCCTGGAATAAGAGTCTGTTGCTCTATAAAAAAGCCCTCCGTAAAGCTAGGACATCTTACTACTCATCACTAATTGAAGAAAATAAGAACAACCCCAGGTTTCTTTTCAGCACTGTAGCCAGGCTGACAAAGAGTCAGAGCTCTACTGAGCCGAGTATTCCTTTAACTTTAACTAGTAATGACTTCATGACTTTCTTTGCTAATAAAATTTTAACTATTAGAGAAAAAATTACTCATAACCATCCCAAAGACATATCGTTATCTTTGGCTGCTTTCAGTAATACTGGTATTTGGTTAGACTCTTTCTCTCCGATTGTTCTGAGTTATTTTCATTAGTCACTTCCTCCAAACCATCAACATGTCTCTTAGACCCCATTCCTACCAGGCTGCTCAAGGAAGCCCTACCATTAATTAATGCTTCTTGTCTTAAATATGATCAATCTATATTAGTTGGCTATGTACCACAGGCTTTTAAGGTGGCAGTAATTAAACCATTACTTAAAAAGCCATCACTTGACCCAGCTATCTTAGCTAATTATAGGCCAATCTCCAACCTTCCTTTTCTCTCAAAAATTCTTGAAAGGGTAGTTGTAAAACAGCTAACTGATCTGCAGAGGAATGGTCTATTTGAAGAGTTTCAGTCAGGGTTTAGAATTCATCATAGTACAGAAACAGCATTAGTGAAGGTTACAAATGATCTTATGGCCTCAGACAGTGGACTCATCTCTGTACTTGTTCTGTTAGACTTCAGTGCTGTTTTTGATACTGCTGACCATAAAATTTTATTACAGAGATTAGAGCATGCCATAGGTATTAAAGGCACTGCGCTGCAGTGGTTTGAATCATATCTATCTAATAGATTACAATTTGTTCATGTAAAAGGGGAATCTTCTTCACAGACTAAGGTTAATTATGGAGTTCCACAAGGTTCTGTGCTAGGACCAATTTTATTCACTTTGTACATGCTTCCCTTAGGCAGTATTATTAGACAGCATTGTTTAAATTTTCATTGTTACGCAGATGATACCCAGCTTTATCTATCCATGAAGCCAGAGGACACACACCAATTAGCTAAACTGCAGGATTGTCTTACAGACAAAGACATGGATGACCTCTAATTTCCTGCTTTTAAACTCAGATAAAACTGAAGTTATTGTACTTGGCCCCACAAATCTTAGAAACATGGTGTCTAACCAGATCCTTACTCTGGATGGCATTACCCTGACCTGTAGTAATACTGTGAGAAATCTTGGAATCATTGTTGATCAGGATATATCATTCAATGCGCATATTAAACAAATATGTAGGACTGCTTTTTTGCATTTGCGCAATATCTCTAAAATTTGAAAGGTCTTGTCTCAGAGTGATGCTGAAAAACTAATTCATGCATTTATTTCCTCTAGGCTGGACTACTGTAATTCATTATCAGGTTGTCCTAAAAGTTCCCTGAAAAGCCTTGAGTTAATTCAAAATGCTGCAGCTAGAGTACTGACAGGGACTAGAAGGAGAGAGCATATCTCAGCCATATTGGATTATCTTCATTGGCTTCCTGTTAATTCTTGAATAGAATTTAAAATTATTCTTCTTACTTATAAGGTTTTGAATAATCAGGTCCCATCTTATCTTAGGGACCTCATAGTACCATATCACCCCAATAGAGCGCTTCGCTCTCAGACTGCAGGCTTACTTGTAGTTCCTAGGGTTTTTAAGAGTAGAATGGGAGGCAGAGCCTTCAGCTTTCAGGCTCCTCTCCTGTGGAACCAGCTCCCAATTCGGATCAGGGAGACAGACACCCTGTCTACTTTTAAGATTAGGCTTAAAACTTTCCTTTTTGCTAAAGCTTATAGTTAGGGCTGGATCAGGTGACCCTGAACCATCCCTTAGTTATGCTGCTATAGACTTAGACTGCTGGGGGGTTCCCATGATGCACTGAGTGTTTCTTCTCTTTTTGCTCTGTATGCACCACTCTGCATTTAATCATTAGTGATTGATCTCTGCTCCCCTCCACAGCATGTCTTTTTCCTGGTTCTCTCCCTCAGCCCCAACCAGTCCCAGCAGAAGACTGCCCCTCCCTGAGCCTGGTTCTGCTGGAGGTTTCTTCCTGTTAAAAGGGAGTTTTTCCTTCCCACTGTCGCCAAGTGCTTGCTCACAGGGGGTCGTTTTGACCGTTGGGGTTTTTCCGTAATTATTGTATGGCCTTGCCTTACAATATAAAGCGCCTTGGGCAACTGTTTGTTGTGATTTGGCGCTATATAAATAAAACTGATTTGATTTTATCCATTTCCTTTAATGAGAGAGAGAGAGAGAGATGTTCGAGTTATTTTCCACCTCTTGCAGGTCATAGCGGCGTGAGACTCGATGGAAATAAGTGGAATGCTTTGTTATCCTCGGCAATTTTATATACTGCATTTTTTTGTTTCTCTGCATGCATTTTGTTGCCAAATAAATCATAAACATAAATTCATTCCGTCCAGGATGTAGCGTTGCCAAAAGCTCGCCCTTACCTTCGAATCAACAGTGGGTCCTTCTTTGTACCCGACATCACTTTTAAACTTCTTCAGAAACGAAGGTTCTGCTGGTTTCACCCACGACACGCCGCTCTTCTCCTTCTTACTCATTTCAAAAGAAACAAACAGACCTTTCGATTAGCAAAACACAGTCATTATAGCGACGAGCGCCGATTCTTCTTCTTTTCAATTACGGGCGGTTCTTCCTCCAATTTTGTGCATTACCGCCACCACGTGTTTGGAGTGTGAAACTTCAATGCGGATACTCCCATACTCTAGGGTTTGGGGTTTATAGAGTTTCTTTAAAGGATGGCGAGCAGCTGTATAGATTTTCACGAAGAAGGCCGAAAAGTTGGTCTTACTTGAGCTTCAGAAGGCTGTTGACATGGTTAATCATGACATTGATTTACAAATTACATGTTCTGGGTTTTACATCTGATCAGATAATGTGAAATGGTTCAACTCTTATTTGTCAATTGGAAACCAAATGGTTAATGTGAGTGGTGTCATGTCTGAACCTGCTAGAGTAATGTGCGGAGTTCCCCAAGGAAGTATCTCGGGGTCTCTACTATTTCTGTTGTATGTAAGCGACATGGAAGTAGCAGTTAAGTGTAAACTGTTTTTATATGCTGATGATTCAGTATTACTGGTGAGTGGGAAAGGTATTCTTCTAATTTTGTGTCTATCGTTCACTGTTGTTAGCTAATATCCCTAATTTCTCCAAAAATATTAGTCCTATCAACTTCCCCTTTTTGCATGGTTCATCCTTGAACCAAAATACATAAGCATACCAAACAGCAAATATCAGTTCTCCCCAGTGTTATCAGAATTTTGAACTCGTCTGTTTCTGTTCTCTTCTGTTCTGTTGGGTTCTGAATTAAGAACTCTTAAATATTATGGTCCTGACTAGTAAAGAACAACTCTGTAAGTACAAAAAATACAATTTACTTTTGCATTCATGGAAAGATAGTCAGATCTGGGTTCTCAATGGACAGAGCTTGCAGGAACTCCATCCGAAAAAGGGCGCAGAACACAGTTTACAGTCATGTTTTTATAGCCAAATTAATTTTGAATGAATGAATGAGTTTATTCAGCACACATTATGCATTAAAACTCAGAACATTAAACTGCATGAAATTCATGAAAACTGAAAAACTGTTGAAGCATTTCAAAAAACACAGCTAAAGCTTGTAGAATATTTTGAAAAGCATGGTAAAATATCAATAACATATCTTACAGTAAAAAAAAAAAAAAAAAAGTGACATTCTTGTGTGAAATCCTGTTTGAACAGCACAATATCTATTTTCCAATGAGAGAGAAATTCTTACCATGTTTAACATCCTGATGGCACAAGATGCCGTTTCCTTTTCCCTGTTCTTTTATCTTTCGGATGTGTTCACGAAGATATTCATTGCTGACTTTAAATTCAAGCCAGCGCCAATTCCAGATTCTTGATTCTGTTATCCAACTTTTTGACAGTTTTTCTCACTGCTGTCTCTCTGTACGAAGTCCCTCCGTGATACAGACATACAACAAAATTCTTTTAAAAACTAGATAGTAAATGATGGGGGAAAAAATGTGAAGAAAGAGCGCACCGATAAAATGTTAAGGGAAAAAAGATTCATACCGTACAGCCCGGACTTATGTACATGTGATTTCTTAGTTTTGTTTTTTGTTGTTGTTGTTTGTTTGTTTTTAATAAACTTGCAAAAAAAAATTTTTTTCATGTTTTCATTATGGGGTGTTGAGTCGAATTTAAGGTAGAAAAGTTATTTCCTCCATTTTGGAATAAGGCTGTAACTTAACAAAATGTGGGAAAGTGAAGCACTGTGAATACTTTCTGAATGCACTGTATAAAATAGTTTTTGACTTCAATTTTTTGTGTTTTCTGTTGTAGTTGGATTTTCGGACACCACCGGGTTTTGACCGGACGCGTAACGCTGAGATTGGCAACAAGGACATCAAGCTGAAGTACCTGGAGGAAGCGTTTACATCAGAGCACTGGCTGGTCCGGATTTACAAGGTCAGAAAGCTGGAGAACAGGGACTGCGTGGAGCACAAGCTGAGAAACACCAACTCCACGAAACAGAAGTACACCTCCAAAAAGGTATGAGCCGACACTCCGGATACGAGCGCTTTTCATTTTTCCACAAAGGATTCAGGGACTTTGAGAAACCTGCATTTAAGAATAGAAATTTTTATTTTTTTTTTTACAGTAATTAAAACTCACATACTTTTAAAGTGTCACAGGCTTAAATCAACTCAGTGATGAAATTTTAAAACTGTTTTGCAATCTAACATGACAAGTTCAACTTATTTATTTATTTTTGCAGACATCCAAGAGGAAGCGGGGCTTCATCAAAAACAAGCTGACCCTCAAGAAGGGAAAGAAACTGACCAAGAAGTCTTTATAGGGCGACGTCCAGCATCTACGGAGGCACATTGTGGACAAAACTAAAAATCTAACTTCCAACAACAACACGCTATAAATTAACCAGTCAAGAAGAAACGGGAACCTGAGGTTCTTTTCATCCTGAGCGTCTTCACCTGGAGCTCCAGGCTGGACATGTGACATCATCCAGGAAAGGGCTGTATGTACAGAACCCTAGCCGACCTTTGGCCTGAAACAGGAGATGGAGCAATGGCGGCTAATCCTCTGCACACTGGTTTGAACCTGAGAAACTGCGACCTTTGACTTATATTTCTTTTTGTACTTGAATGTGCCGGTGAGTGAGAGAAGGCAGCGATTTGTTAATCTGGGAGGTGATTTTGGGACGCTGCCGTCATGCGGTCTCCAAACAAATCACATGTTCAAAGCCCGGCCTCTTTTTTTTTTTTTTGACATCTGAACATTAATTTGAATGAAAAATAAAAGCTGACCCTCATCTGCCTGTTTAACTTTCAGTCTTCTGATTCAACGTGCCGTTCAGTTAGTGATCAAAAGGGCTCTAAAGTCCCAGAATTACAGGATTAACTTCAGTGTATGTTTGGAGCTCAAATTCTGAAAAATGCTTAATTATGTCACCAAAAGTGGATTCTACCAGATCTGGAGCCAGATCCTCCGGGCAGGAACGAGAATTCTGGCAGTGCTCATGAAGAGCCGCTCAGGGCTTCAATCACATGACCTCTGATGGGCGTTTTCGCTCTTCTGTGACCACAATGATAAACCAACCAAATCTGATCAATTAAACACTTTGATTGGGGCTACAGGTAACTCAGACTGTTTAATGAATCCTCTAAAATCTATAAATACACAAAAACTCTCAAAAGTTCTAAGAATGAAACTGGAGAGAAAGTTAGGAAAAAAACAAACATAAAATCTGGCTTGATTTGAAAGTGAAATTAATGCCCCGTTTACACAGCAAGATAATTAAGCTTATTTATGACCCGATCTTCTCCTCTCGACAAGCTTAAGGGCACCCTGACTATCGTGATGCTCGAAAGATGAGCTTATTAGATATTCCTGCTGTGTCTGCTCGGAAAGATGTCGGGACCGCTCAGACCTCAAATTGTGAATGTTCAACATGTTGGATTTTCTTGGCCTGATATCCCAGCGTGGGTGTGCCACATGCACAAATGAGCACACAGCCTGTTGAATGTGACCTGAAGCCAATCAGAAAGCAAGGTGACTGAAACAGGGAGGGGAAGTCACGTTTGATCTCAAGAGGTTTTGCGAGATTTCCCGTCTGACTTGGTAATGTTGGTGAGTGAAATCTGTTGGTGTGTGTTGTCTCTCCCATGTGGCTGCACACCGCACACAACCAAAACTCTTCTATATCTGATTATTTTATGGCCGTGTTTGGTCTCTCAGGTACTGAAATCCTATGGACAAGTTTAAAATCTTGCTGTGTAAACCAGGCATTAGTCTGAACCCAATTCAGGTTCAAGGTTTTGGAAAACTGAAGATTTCCAGCTTCAGAAGCCAAAATCAGTTTGTACTCAAAATGTATCTGGAAGATTGTGTTTGAAATTTAACACCATGGCTGGGAGTTATTGATTAATCAGATTTTTTTTCTCAGCAAAAAATGATTGAAAAATGCACATTGGATTCTTAATCCTTAATTTATTAAAAAAGAGATCATCACATTACAGTGACAACAGGAAACAGGAACCACAGACTGTCCATATTGATAATTGATTTAAACTTTAAGCAGGTGGGTTTCTCTTTTTTTTTAACTCTTCCTCCACTTGGAAGTAACAGTTTAAAATCATTCATAAAAGCAGTTTGCTGAAACGTATTTGTTCAGCCTGAGTATTACTGAGATCTGTCAAAACCGATCACTGGGTCAAAACATGGCAGAGAAACCAGTAGGATGTTACTGTGGTCGTGATCCATCACCTTTTGGTTTTCCTTTACCGATTCTCACTGTAAAACTGGTTCAGAATAAGTTTCAGATTTAAATGATTTTGCTTAACATATCTAAATTTGTGAAAACAGGCTTATTATAAATCATTTAAAAAATAAATAAAAAAAAAGCACTTCTTTACATGTCAGAAATGTAATTACAACATTTTTTGAATATTTTTGTGTTTCTACAGCCTCTGATACAAATCCGTCGGTCGTTATTTTCGCTTATTGTCTGTTCCCAGAGTTCATCTCCATGAAATGCTTTGTATTTTGTGTGGATTTCTTAAAACTTTTTTTTTTTGCCTTTATTGACCTTGATTGATAACGTGGAGCTTCTCAAACACTGTGGGTGCAGATCAGCAGCTGTAAGATGCTTCAGGGAAACGGGCTGAAAACTAGAACTTAGGTGTTTGTTTTTGAATTCTCTAAAAAGGCCAAATATGAGATGTCACTCTGAAGACCTGATAAAGACTAATGCACTGTTCACGATATCAAGACGTCTCACTGCGTCCTTTAACCGTGCACCAACGTCACAGCAAGAAAACCCGTCAAACAGAAAACAACTAATGGTGTGTTTTTGGAAACACGTTTATCACTGAATTCAGGAGATTTTAATGAGAATGTTACAAAAAAAGCCAAACTGTTTTACAAATGAAGTTATAACACTTAAGTACATCTCACTGTAAAATCCCAAAACCTTTTATTCTGCTTTGCAAAACTACATCTTACACCACTATAGGTTGGTAGTCCAATTCTCATCTTGCAACAGGCTTCCCCCCCGTAACCATGACCACATCCTTGTTAACACGAAGCTCCCCCTGCCCCCCCAATTAAAATCAAAATCTTGTCCTTAACCACATTAAGAATCACAAAATCAAAGCTTTTTTTTTTCTTCTTCTTGTTTCGCCCTCCAACAGCACCATGTTTAGAAGTTAAAATATGACATTGACATACATGGGTCCCTTTTTTTTTGCCATTTTGTTCACTCTAAACAAAATTCTCCTACAATTTGTCCTTTGTGTTTCTGATGTGAAGATGGTGAGGACAGATTAGCTTTAAAACACCTGGATAATAATAAATCATATCAGTCAGTATGTGGATTTATGGCGGTGACAAAAACAACCACAACTTCCTGCTGGAGAACAAACTTGTGGGGTTCTGTTTTTGTTTCTTTTTCAGTCTAGGTTTCTTCCATCAATTGTAATGAAACCGATGCAGGTGTGAGATTGAAGTCGTCCCCCCCCCAGAACGGTTCATTGAACAGCTTGAATGGTGTCACATCACAACTGTAATTGCCATGACAACACCTGCAGTCATTTTTGGTTGTTTAAATAAAAAATAAAAACCTGAAGCTCAGTTCTGTTGTCAGATTTACGGCAGTTTGTCGCATGTTAAGACGTGTGAATCACCTACAAAATTTGTCCAAACTTTATAAAGTAGCCACGCCCATTTGTTCAAAACACTAAATGCAGCGAGAAAACGAAAACAATGATAATGTGACTGAATGTATTCAGAACAAGCCAACACTTCAAAAAAAAAGGGGGGGGGGGGCCTCCCAGATCGTCCTCAGAATCTACCTCGATGTTCCCTGAGACCCCTCCCACTGAAACAAAATCTCTTCTGATACATGCTGGCGATCGATCACATGACCTCCTGAGTGGAGTTACAGTGGCTGATGGCAGTTCAGTGTCTTTATTCCGATTCCACGGATCCGTAATGAATCCGACTCGGACTCGTGGTGACGTTCATCGTTAGTCCTCTTCTTCCTCCTCGTCCCCTCCAAACGACAAGAGGCTGTTTTTTATTTTCTTTACAGGTGTCGCCTCCTTTTCCACCTGCTCGTCGCTCTTCTTCTTCTTGCTGGAGCTCGCTGTGATTCCCTGGAATCTGTCTGAGGATGAGCGCTTCTCTGGTTTCTTGAAAAGGATTTTACCATCCGCTGGAGATTTGCCACCTGGAGACAAACAGATTCACAGTGTCCAGTAAAACTGTGCCCCCCCCACACACACACACACACCCTCTATAGGCATGATATTTAATTGCAACATACGTACATCTCCCTCCCAAACAATGTTGGCAGATCTGACTTACTGGTCTCAGTATTTGCCAAACCATCTGCAACAAACATACATTTATTTGGAATAAGTCGAGCTTCACCTACAGGTTAGTGATCCAGGTCAACGATCACCCTCTCAAAATGTCAAAAAGGTAACCACGTTCAAAAGATCTTCAGGTCTACTTCATTAATAACTGTATAAATATACACAAAGTAGATCAAAGTCACCTTTATGGAGGTGGGGGTGGGGGGAGTGGTCACATGACTTCTAGTTTAAATGTCTCAACATGTATGTGAAACGATTGTTTTATGGTAAAGGCACCACGTTCTGCATATCATGCCAAGCTTTTTTTAAAATCAATATATAAAAAATGGAGCTTGACATCAATTTTTTTAAAAATCTCGTGTGTGCAAAATTTTGTGCTTGTCATAAAATGCACAATTGTTATTTTACAAAGATCTGCCCTACTGTACAGCTCAAACATGTTTAAATGATTGTTTCACCCCAAAATTAAGGTTACAAAAAAATTAAAGAGTGCTCAGAAAATTTCCATTAGCTTTGTTCTCTTGGTCACAGCACCTTCAGCTCCACCACTTGTCTTATCGTTAACGCCGCCTGAAGGGCATGATGATGTAAGCAATACCTTTGTCTGTAGCGGCTCCACTACTCAGTTTTTCTTTGATCTGCTTGACTTCGTCCGCAGTCAGGTCACCACTTTGCAGAACCACGACTTGAGGTAACTCGTCCTCACGGTCACTCCCGCTGTCATCGTCCAAAGCTGGCAGCACCTGGCACTGAAAATAGATAAATTTATTTTTAAATTACGCTCACCACCTTCCGTCTCTGCATCGGTTCATCTGTCAGCAGCACAGCTTGCAAAGTCTGAAACGCGGATGTCATTTTGTCGAAATGCAACTCTTATGACTTGACTGGTCTGGAAGTTTCCTGACAGACTCTGGAATTTCTTTACAGGACACACTGCCAAGGGCCTTGAGATTCAAGAGGCAGGCTTGTGACCAGAGGATCCTCATTTTGATTTGTCATCAGACAGGGAACTCATTAAGGTGCCCTTGAGCAAGGTTCTTAATCCCAAAGTTGCTCCCTTCGTGCAGATGAATGGATGAAGGTAATCAATTATTAATAAGTGAGGTTTACAGCTCGTCACGTGACATTTGCTTATACTGAAAGTACTCACAATTCAAAGTGGACTCAGTTTATTTAGTAAAAAACAAATCACAGTTTAAATTTTAAAAACAATCATCATAAGAAAACACATTTCTTATTTGCCTGGAAAATTGACGGAGCAGGGACGATGCAGCATTCACTCTGTCGTACTGTTGGGGAGCTGAGCCAAAAGGCAAAGCTCTCGATTTTACCTGCCAATCTTTGTTCCTACTCTCACCTATGGTCATGAGGGTTGGTTTGTAATCGAAAGAACTAGACTGCGGGTACACGCGGCTGAAATGGGCTTCCATTGGAGGATGGTTGGTGTCTCCCTTAGAGATAAGGTGAGAAGCTTGGTCATTCGTGCAGAGCACGAGGTGGTCTGCCCACCTGGTAAGGATGCCTCCTGAGGGAGGTGTTCCAGGCACGTCGATCTGGGAGGAGACCCCTGGGCAGACCCAGGACTCAGTGGAGAGATTATATCTCCACACTGGCCTGGGAAAACCTCTGGATCGTCCAGTCACAGGTGGGTAATGTGACCCGGGAAAGGATGCCCTGCTGGAGACGTCGCCCCTGCGACCCGATTCCGGACAAGCATTTGAAAATGAGTGACTTATTTCTGTTGTGACCCATTGTCCAGGGGAAGTGGGAGTTTTTGTAAAACAGCCATTACAAAATTTTAATTCTTGGGAAAAGATGGAACCCAGCGGTGATCTAAGGACCACATTGTAAATAAGTGCCCTTTTTTTTCTTGCTTTCATGTGGGGCTTTTTTTTAATATCATACGTATTTACATGTTTGTACGATGTGCATTATTGGCTGAAAAAGCAAAACAAAAAGCCTTTGATCCTAGATCAGCATCCAGAATCTAAATGACACCTATATTGGAAATAAGTGTTTACACTTAATCTCTCACTCACAGAGTGAGATAGATAATCTCGTCAATAGTTTTATATCCTCTTTGAGGACAACTTTGGATGCTGTAGCTCCTCTGAAAAAGAGAGCCTTAAATCAGAAGTGCCTGACTCCGTGGTATAACTCACAAACTCACAGCTTAAAGCAGATAACCCGTAAGCTGGAGAAGAAATGGCGTCTCACTAATTTAGAAGATCTTCACTTAGCCTGGAATAAGAGTCTGTTGCTCTATAAAAAAGCCCTCCGTAAAGCTAGGACATCTTACTACTCATCACTAATTGAAGAAAATAAGAACAACCCCAGGTTTCTTTTCAGCACTGTAGCCAGGCTGACAAAGAGTCAGAGCTCTACTGAGCCGAGTATTCCTTTAACTTTAACTAGTAATGACTTCATGACTTTCTTTGCTAATAAAATTTTAACTATTAGAGAAAAAATTACTCATAACCATCCCAAAGACATATCGTTATCTTTGGCTGCTTTCAGTAATACTGGTATTTGGTTAGACTCTTTCTCTCCGATTGTTCTGAGTTATTTTCATTAGTCACTTCCTCCAAACCATCAACATGTCTCTTAGACCCCATTCCTACCAGGCTGCTCAAGGAAGCCCTACCATTAATTAATGCTTCTTGTCTTAAATATGATCAATCTATATTAGTTGGCTATGTACCACAGGCTTTTAAGGTGGCAGTAATTAAACCATTACTTAAAAAGCCATCACTTGACCCAGCTATCTTAGCTAATTATAGGCCAATCTCCAACCTTCCTTTTCTCTCAAAAATTCTTGAAAGGGTAGTTGTAAAACAGCTAACTGATCATCTGCAGAGGAATGGTCTATTTGAAGAGTTTCAGTCAGGGTTTAGAATTCATCATAGTACAGAAACAGCATTAGTGAAGGTTACAAATGATCTTATGGCCTCAGACAGTGGACTCATCTCTGTACTTGTTCTGTTAGACTTCAGTGCTGTTTTTGATACTGCTGACCATAAAATTTTATTACAGAGATTAGAGCATGCCATAGGTATTAAAGGCACTGCGCTGCAGTGGTTTGAATCATATCTATCTAATAGATTACAATTTGTTCATGTAAAAGGGGAATCTTCTTCACAGACTAAGGTTAATTATGGAGTTCCACAAGGTTCTGTGCTAGGACCAATTTTATTCACTTTATACATGCTTCCCTTAGGCAGTATTATTAGACAGCATTGTTTAAATTTTCATTGTTACGCAGATGATACCCAGCTTTATCTATCCATGAAGCCAGAGGACACACACCAATTAGCTAAACTGCAGGATTGTCTTACAGACAAAGACATGGATGACCTCTAATTTCCTGCTTTTAAACTCAGATAAAACTGAAGTTATTGTACTTGGCCCCACAAATCTTAGAAACATGGTGTCTAACCAGATCCTTACTCTGGATGGCATTACCCTGACCTGTAGTAATACTGTGAGAAATCTTGGAATCATTGTTGATCAGGATATATCATTCAATGCGCATATTAAACAAATATGTAGGACTGCTTTTTTGCATTTGCGCAATATCTCTAAAATTTGAAAGGTCTTGTCTCAGAGTGATGCTGAAAAACTAATTCATGCATTTATTTCCTCTAGGCTGGACTACTGTAATTCATTATCAGGTTGTCCTAAAAGTTCCCTGAAAAGCCTTGAGTTAATTCAAAATGCTGCAGCTAGAGTACTGACAGGGACTAGAAGGAGAGAGCATATCTCAGCCATATTGGATTATCTTCATTGGCTTCCTGTTAATTCTTGAATAGAATTTAAAATTATTCTTCTTACTTATAAGGTTTTGAATAATCAGGTCCCATCTTATCTTAGGGACCTCATAGTACCATATCACCCCAATAGAGCGCTTCGCTCTCAGACTGCAGGCTTACTTGTAGTTCCTAGGGTTTTTAAGAGTAGAATGGGAGGCAGAGCCTTCAGCTTTCAGGCTCCTCTCCTGTGGAACCAGCTCCCAATTCGGATCAGGGAGACAGACACCCTGTCTACTTTTAAGATTAGGCTTAAAACTTTCCTTTTTGCTAAAGCTTATAGTTAGGGCTGGATCAGGTGACCCTGAACCATCCCTTAGTTATGCTGCTATAGACTTAGACTGCTGGGGGGTTCCCATGATGCACTGAGTGTTTCTCTTTTTGCTCTGTATGCACCACTCTGCATTTAATCATTAGTGATTGATCTCTGCTCCCCTCCACAGCATGTCTTTTTCCTGGTTCTCTCCCTCAGCCCCAACCAGTCCCAGCAGAAGACTGCCCCTCCCTGAGCCTGGTTCTGCTGGAGGTTTCTTCCTGTTAAAAGGGAGTTTTTCCTTCCCACTGTCGCCAAGTGCTTGCTCACAGGGGGTCGTTTTGACCGTTGGGGTTTTTCCGTAATTATTGTATGGCCTTGCCTTACAATATAAAGCGCCTTGGGCAACTGTTTGTTGTGATTTGGCGCTATATAAATAAAACTGATTTGATTTTATCCATTTCCTTTAATGAGAGAGAGAGAGAGATGTTCGAGTTATTTTCCACCTCTTGCAGGTCATAGCGGCGTGAGACTCGATGGAAATAAGTGGAATGCTTTGTTATCCTCGGCAATTTTATATACTGCATTTTTTTGTTTCTCTGCATGCATTTTGTTGCCAAATAAATCATAAACATAAATTCATTCCGTCCAGGATGTAGCGTTGCCAAAAGCTCGCCCTTACCTTCGAATCAACAGTGGGTCCTTCTTTGTACCCGACATCACTTTTAAACTTCTTCAGAAACGAAGGTTCTGCTGGTTTCACCCACGACACGCCGCTCTTCTCCTTCTTACTCATTTCAAAAGAAACAAACAGACCTTTCGATTAGCAAAACACAGTCATTATAGCGACGAGCGCCGATTCTTCTTCTTTTCAATTACGGGCGGTTCTTCCTCCAATTTTGTGCATTACCGCCACCACGTGTTTGGAGTGTGAAACTTCAATGCGGATACTCCCATACTCTAGGGTTTGGGGTTTATAGAGTTTCTTTAAAGGATGGCGAGCAGCTGTATAGATTTTCACGAAGAAGGCCGAAAAGTTGGTCTTACTTGAGCTTCAGAAGGCTGTTGACATGGTTAATCATGACATTGATTTACAAATTACATGTTCTGGGTTTTACATCTGATCAGATAATGTGAAATGGTTCAACTCTTATTTGTCAATTGGAAACCAAATGGTTAATGTGAGTGGTGTCATGTCTGAACCTGCTAGAGTAATGTGCGGAGTTCCCCAAGGAAGTATCTCGGGGTCTCTACTATTTCTGTTGTATGTAAGCGACATGGAAGTAGCAGTTAAGTGTAAACTGTTTTTATATGCTGATGATTCAGTATTACTGGTGAGTGGGAAAGGTATTCTTCTAATTTTGTGTCTATCGTTCACTGTTGTTAGCTAATATCCCTAATTTCTCCAAAAATATTAGTCCTATCAACTTCCCCTTTTTGCATGGTTCATCCTTGAACCAAAATACATAAGCATACCAAACAGCAAATATCAGTTCTCCCCAGTGTTATCAGAATTTTGAACTCGTCTGTTTCTGTTCTCTTCTGTTCTGTTGGGTTCTGAATTAAGAACTCTTAAATATTATGGTCCTGACTAGTAAAGAACAACTCTGTAAGTACAAAAAATACAATTTACTTTTGCATTCATGGAAAGATAGTCAGATCTGGGTTCTCAATGGACAGAGCTTGCAGGAACTCCATCCGAAAAAGGGCGCAGAACACAGTTTACAGTCATGTTTTTATAGCCAAATTAATTTTGAATGAATGAATGAGTTTATTCAGCACACATTATGCATTAAAACTCAGAACATTAAACTGCATGAAATTCATGAAAACTGAAAAACTGTTGAAGCATTTCAAAAAACACAGCTAAAGCTTGTAGAATATTTTGAAAAGCATGGTAAAATATCAATAACATATCTTACAGTAAAAAAAAAAAAAAAAGTGACATTCTTGTGTGAAATCCTGTTTGAACAGCACAATATCTATTTTCCAATGAGAGAGAAATTCTTACCATGTTTAACATCCTGATGGCACAAGATGCCGTTTCCTTTTCCCTGTTCTTTTATCTTTCGGATGTGTTCACGAAGATATTCATTGCTGACTTTAAATTCAAGCCAGCGCCAATTCCAGATTCTTGATTCTGTTATCCAACTTTTTGACAGTTTTTCTCACTGCTGTCTCTCTGTACGAAGTCCCTCCGTGATACAGACATACAACAAAATTCTTTTAAAAACTAGATAGTAAATGATGGGGGAAAAAATGTGAAGAAAGAGCGCACCGATAAAATGTTAAGGGAAAAAAGATTCATACCGTACAGCCCGGACTTATGTACATGTGATTTCTTAGTTTTGTTTTTTGTTGTTGTTGTTTGTTTGTTTTTAATAAACTTGCAAAAAAAATTTTTTTTCATGTTTTCATTATGGGGTGTTGAGTCGAATTTAAGGTAGAAAAGTTATTTCCTCCATTTTGGAATAAGGCTGTAACTTAACAAAATGTGGGAAAGTGAAGCACTGTGAATACTTTCTGAATGCACTGTATAAAATAGTTTTTGACTTCAATTTTTTGTGTTTTCTGTTGTAGTTGGATTTTCGGACACCACCGGGTTTTGACCGGACGCGTAACGCTGAGATTGGCAACAAGGACATCAAGCTGAAGTACCTGGAGGAAGCGTTTACATCAGAGCACTGGCTGGTCCGGATTTACAAGGTCAGAAAGCTGGAGAACAGGGACTGCGTGGAGCACAAGCTGAGAAACACCAACTCCACGAAACAGAAGTACACCTCCAAAAAGGTATGAGCCGACACTCCGGATACGAGCGCTTTTCATTTTTCCACAAAGGATTCAGGGACTTTGAGAAACCTGCATTTAAGAATAGAAATTTTTATTTTTTTTTTACAGTAATTAAAACTCACATACTTTTAAAGTGTCACAGGCTTAAATCAACTCAGTGATGAAATTTTAAAACTGTTTTGCAATCTAACATGACAAGTTCAACTTATTTATTTATTTTTGCAGACATCCAAGAGGAAGCGGGGCTTCATCAAAAACAAGCTGACCCTCAAGAAGGGAAAGAAACTGACCAAGAAGTCTTTATAGGGCGACGTCCAGCATCTACGGAGGCACATTGTGGACAAAACTAAAAATCTAACTTCCAACAACAACACGCTATAAATTAACCAGTCAAGAAGAAACGGGAACCTGAGGTTCTTTTCATCCTGAGCGTCTTCACCTGGAGCTCCAGGCTGGACATGTGACATCATCCAGGAAAGGGCTGTATGTACAGAACCCTAGCCGACCTTTGGCCTGAAACAGGAGATGGAGCAATGGCGGCTAATCCTCTGCACACTGGTTTGAACCTGAGAAACTGCGACCTTTGACTTATATTTCTTTTTGTACTTGAATGTGCCGGTGAGTGAGAGAAGGCAGCGATTTGTTAATCTGGGAGGTGATTTTGGGACGCTGCCGTCATGCGGTCTCCAAACAAATCACATGTTCAAAGCCCGGCCTCTTTTTTTTTTTTTTGACATCTGAACATTAATTTGAATGAAAAATAAAAGCTGACCCTCATCTGCCTGTTTAACTTTCAGTCTTCTGATTCAACGTGCCGTTCAGTTAGTGATCAAAAGGGCTCTAAAGTCCCAGAATTACAGGATTAACTTCAGTGTATGTTTGGAGCTCAAATTCTGAAAAATGCTTAATTATGTCACCAAAAGTGGATTCTACCAGATCTGGAGCCAGATCCTCCGGGCAGGAACGAGAATTCTGGCAGTGCTCATGAAGAGCCGCTCAGGGCTTCAATCACATGACCTCTGATGGGCGTTTTCGCTCTTCTGTGACCACAATGATAAACCAACCAAATCTGATCAATTAAACACTTTGATTGGGGCTACAGGTAACTCAGACTGTTTAATGAATCCTCTAAAATCTATAAATACACAAAAACTCTCAAAAGTTCTAAGAATGAAACTGGAGAGAAAGTTAGGAAAAAAACAAACATAAAATCTGGCTTGATTTGAAAGTGAAATTAATGCCCCGTTTACACAGCAAGATAATTAAGCTTATTTATGACCCGATCTTCTCCTCTCGACAAGCTTAAGGGCACCCTGACTATCGTGATGCTCGAAAGATGAGCTTATTAGATATTCCTGCTGTGTCTGCTCGGAAAGATGTCGGGACCGCTCAGACCTCAAATTGTGAATGTTCAACATGTTGGATTTTCTTGGCCTGATATCCCAGCGTGGGTGTGCCACATGCACAAATGAGCACACAGCCTGTTGAATGTGACCTGAAGCCAATCAGAAAGCAAGGTGACTGAAACAGGGAGGGGAAGTCACGTTTGATCTCAAGAGGTTTTGCGAGATTTCCCGTCTGACTTGGTAATGTTGGTGAGTGAAATCTGTTGGTGTGTGTTGTCTCTCCCATGTGGCTGCACACCGCACACAACCAAAACTCTTCTATATCTGATTATTTTATGGCCGTGTTTGGTCTCTCAGGTACTGAAATCCTATGGACAAGTTTAAAATCTTGCTGTGTAAACCAGGCATTAGTCTGAACCCAATTCAGGTTCAAGGTTTTGGAAAACTGAAGATTTCCAGCTTCAGAAGCCAAAATCAGTTTGTACTCAAAATGTATCTGGAAGATTGTGTTTGAAATTTAACACCATGGCTGGGAGTTATTGATTAATCAGATTTTTTTTCTCAGCAAAAAATGATTGAAAAATGCACATTGGATTCTTAATCCTTAATTTATTAAAAAAGAGATCATCACATTACAGTGACAACAGGAAACAGGAACCACAGACTGTCCATATTGATAATTGATTTAAACGTTAAGCAGGTGGATTTCTTTTCTTTTTTTTAACTCTTCCTCCACTTGGAAGTAACAGTTTAAAATCATTCATAAAAGCAGTTTGCTGAAACGTATTTGTTCAGCCTGAGTATTACTGAGATCTGTCAAAACCGATCACTGGGTCAAAACATGGCAGAGAAACCAGTAGGATGTTACTGTGGTCGTGATCCATCACCTTTTGGTTTTCCTTTACCGATTCTCACTGTAAAACTGGTTCAGAATAAGTTTCAGATTTAAATGATTTTGCTTAACATATCTAAATTTGTGAAAACAGGCTTATTATAAATCATTTAAAAAATAAATTAAAAAAAAGCACTTCTTTACATGTCAGAAATGTAATTACAACATTTTTTGAATATTTTTGTGTTTCTACAGCCTCTGATACAAATCCGTCGGTCGTTATTTTCGCTTATTGTCTGTTCCCAGAGTTCATCTCCATGAAATGCTTTGTATTTTGTGTGGATTTCTTAAAACTTTTTTTTTTTGCCTTTATTGACCTTGATTGATAACGTGGAGCTTCTCAAACACTGTGGGTGCAGATCAGCAGCTGTAAGATGCTTCAGGGAAACGGGCTGAAAACTAGAACTTAGGTGTTTGTTTTTGAATTCTCTAAAAAGGCCAAATATGAGATGTCACTCTGAAGACCTGATAAAGACTAATGCACTGTTCACGATATCAAGACGTCTCACTGCGTCCTTTAACCGTGCACCAACGTCACAGCAAGAAAACCCGTCAAACAGAAAACAACTAATGGTGTGTTTTTGGAAACACGTTTATCACTGAATTCAGGAGATTTTAATGAGAATGTTACAAAAAAAGCCAAACTGTTTTACAAATGAAGTTATAACACTTAAGTACATCTCACTGTAAAATCCCAAAACCTTTTATTCTGCTTTGCAAAACTACATCTTACACCACTATAGGTTGGTAGTCCAATTCTCATCTTGCAACAGGCTTCCCCCCCGTAACCATGACCACATCCTTGTTAACACGAAGCTCCCCCTGCCCCCCCAATTAAAATCAAAATCTTGTCCTTAACCACATTAAGAATCACAAAATCAAAGCTTTTTTTTTTCTTCTTCTTGTTTCGCCCTCCAACAGCACCATGTTTAGAAGTTAAAATATGACATTGACATACATGGGTCCCTTTTTTTTTGCCATTTTGTTCACTCTAAACAAAATTCTCCTACAATTTGTCCTTTGTGTTTCTGATGTGAAGATGGTGAGGACAGATTAGCTTTAAAACACCTGGATAATAATAAATCATATCAGTCAGTATGTGGATTTATGGCGGTGACAAAAACAACCACAACTTCCTGCTGGAGAACAAACTTGTGGGGTTCTGTTTTTGTTTCTTTTTCAGTCTAGGTTTCTTCCATCAATTGTAATGAAACCGATGCAGGTGTGAGATTGAAGTCGTCCCCCCCCCAGAACGGTTCATTGAACAGCTTGAATGGTGTCACATCACAACTGTAATTGCCATGACAACACCTGCAGTCATTTTTGGTTGTTTAAATAAAAAATAAAAACCTGAAGCTCAGTTCTGTTGTCAGATTTACGGCAGTTTGTCGCATGTTAAGACGTGTGAATCACCTACAAAATTTGTCCAAACTTTATAAAGTAGCCACGCCCATTTGTTCAAAACACTAAATGCAGCGAGAAAACGAAAACAATGATAATGTGACTGAATGTATTCAGAACAAGCCAACACTTCAAAAAAAAAGGGGGGGGGGGGGGCCTCCCAGATCGTCCTCAGAATCTTCCTCGATGTTCCCTGAGACCCCTCCCACTGAAACAAAATCTCTTCTGATACATGCTGGCGATCGATCACATGACCTCCTGAGTGGAGTTACAGTGGCTGATGGCAGTTCAGTGTCTTTATTCCGATTCCACGGATCCGTAATGAATCCGACTCGGACTCGTGGTGACGTTCATCGTTAGTCCTCTTCTTCCTCCTCGTCCCCTCCAAACGACAAGAGGCTGTTTTTTATTTTCTTTACAGGTGTCGCCTCCTTTTCCACCTGCTCGTCGCTCTTCTTCTTCTTGCTGGAGCTCGCTGTGATTCCCTGGAATCTGTCTGAGGATGAGCGCTTCTCTGGTTTCTTGAAAAGGATTTTACCATCCGCTGGAGATTTGCCACCTGGAGACAAACAGATTCACAGTGTCCAGTAAAACTGTGCCCCCCCCACACACACACACACACCCTCTATAGGCATGATATTTAATTGCAACATACGTACATCTCCCTCCCAAACAATGTTGGCAGATCTGACTTACTGGTCTCAGTATTTGCCAAACCATCTGCAACAAACATACATTTATTTGGAATAAGTCGAGCTTCACCTACAGGTTAGTGATCCAGGTCAACGATCACCCTCTCAAAATGTCAAAAAGGTAACCACGTTCAAAAGATCTTCAGGTCTACTTCATTAATAACTGTATAAATATACACAAAGTAGATCAAAGTCACCTTTATGGAGGTGGGGGTGGGGGGAGTGGTCACATGACTTCTAGTTTAAATGTCTCAACATGTATGTGAAACGATTGTTTTATGGTAAAGGCACCACGTTCTGCATATCATGCCAAGCTTTTTTTAAAATCAATATATAAAAAATGGAGCTTGACATCAATTTTTTTAAAAATCTCGTGTGTGCAAAATTTTGTGCTTGTCATAAAATGCACAATTGTTATTTTACAAAGATCTGCCCTACTGTACAGCTCAAACATGTTTAAATGATTGTTTCACCCCAAAATTAAGGTTACAAAAAAATTAAAGAGTGCTCAGAAAATTTCCATTAGCTTTGTTCTCTTGGTCACAGCACCTTCAGCTCCACCACTTGTCTTATCGTTAACGCCGCCTGAAGGGCATGATGATGTAAGCAATACCTTTGTCTGTAGCGGCTCCACTACTCAGTTTTTCTTTGATCTGCTTGACTTCGTCCGCAGTCAGGTCACCACTTTGCAGAACCACGACTTGAGGTAACTCGTCCTCACGGTCACTCCCGCTGTCATCGTCCAAAGCTGGCAGCACCTGGCACTGAAAATAGATAAATTTATTTTTAAATTACGCTCACCACCTTCCGTCTCTGCATCGGTTCATCTGTCAGCAGCACAGCTTGCAAAGTCTGAAACGCGGATGTCATTTTGTCGAAATGCAACTCTTATGACTTGACTGGTCTGGAAGTTTCCTGACAGACTCTGGAATTTCTTTACAGGACACACTGCCAAGGGCCTTGAGATTCAAGAGGCAGGCTTGTGACCAGAGGATCCTCATTTTGATTTGTCATCAGACAGGGAACTCATTAAGGTGCCCTTGAGCAAGGTTCTTAATCCCAAAGTTGCTCCCTTCGTGCAGATGAATGGATGAAGGTAATCAATTATTAATAAGTGAGGTTTACAGCTCGTCACGTGACATTTGCTTATACTGAAAGTACTCACAATTCAAAGTGGACTCAGTTTATTTAGTAAAAAACAAATCACAGTTTAAATTTTAAAAACAATCATCATAAGAAAACACATTTCTTATTTGCCTGGAAAATTGACGGAGCAGGGACGATGCAGCATTCACTCTGTCGTACTGTTGGGGAGCTGAGCCAAAAGGCAAAGCTCTCGATTTTACCTGCCAATCTTTGTTCCTACTCTCACCTATGGTCATGAGGGTTGGTTTGTAATCGAAAGAACTAGACTGCGGGTACACGCGGCTGAAATGGGCTTCCATTGGAGGATGGTTGGTGTCTCCCTTAGAGATAAGGTGAGAAGCTTGGTCATTCGTGCAGAGCACGAGGTGGTCTGCCCACCTGGTAAGGATGCCTCCTGAGGGAGGTGTTCCAGGCACGTCGATCTGGGAGGAGACCCCTGGGCAGACCCAGGACTCAGTGGAGAGATTATATCTCCACACTGGCCTGGGAAAACCTCTGGATCGTCCAGTCACAGGTGGGTAATGTGACCCGGGAAAGGATGCCCTGCTGGAGACGTCGCCCCTGCGACCCGATTCCGGACAAGCATTTGAAAATGAGTGACTTATTTCTGTTGTGACCCATTGTCCAGGGGAAGTGGGAGTTTTTGTAAAACAGCCATTACAAAATTTTAATTCTTGGGAAAAGATGGAACCCAGCGGTGATCTAAGGACCACATTGTAAATAAGTGCCCTTTTTTTTCTTGCTTTCATGTGGGGCTTTTTTTTAATATCATACGTATTTACATGTTTGTACGATGTGCATTATTGGCTGAAAAAGCAAAACAAAAAGCCTTTGATCCTAGATCAGCATCCAGAATCTAAATGACACCTATATTGGAAATAAGTGTTTACACTTAATCTCTCACTCACAGAGTGAGATAGATAATCTCGTCAATAGTTTTATATCCTCTTTGAGGACAACTTTGGATGCTGTAGCTCCTCTGAAAAAGAGAGCCTTAAATCAGAAGTGCCTGACTCCGTGGTATAACTCACAAACTCACAGCTTAAAGCAGATAACCCGTAAGCTGGAGAAGAAATGGCGTCTCACTAATTTAGAAGATCTTCACTTAGCCTGGAATAAGAGTCTGTTGCTCTATAAAAAAGCCCTCCGTAAAGCTAGGACATCTTACTACTCATCACTAATTGAAGAAAATAAGAACAACCCCAGGTTTCTTTTCAGCACTGTAGCCAGGCTGACAAAGAGTCAGAGCTCTACTGAGCCGAGTATTCCTTTAACTTTAACTAGTAATGACTTCATGACTTTCTTTGCTAATAAAATTTTAACTATTAGAGAAAAAATTACTCATAACCATCCCAAAGACATATCGTTATCTTTGGCTGCTTTCAGTAATGCTGGTATTTGGTTAGACTCTTTCTCTCCGATTGTTCTGAGTTATTTTCATTAGTCACTTCCTCCAAACCATCAACATGTCTCTTAGACCCCATTCCTACCAGGCTGCTCAAGGAAGCCCTACCATTAATTAATGCTTCTTGTCTTAAATATGATCAATCTATATTAGTTGGCTATGTACCACAGGCTTTTAAGGTGGCAGTAATTAAACCATTACTTAAAAAGCCATCACTTGACCCAGCTATCTTAGCTAATTATAGGCCAATCTCCAACCTTCCTTTTCTCTCAAAAATTCTTGAAAGGGTAGTTGTAAAACAGCTAACTGATCATCTGCAGAGGAATGGTCTATTTGAAGAGTTTCAGTCAGGGTTTAGAATTCATCATAGTACAGAAACAGCATTAGTGAAGGTTACAAATGATCTTATGGCCTCAGACAGTGGACTCATCTCTGTACTTGTTCTGTTAGACTTCAGTGCTGTTTTTGATACTGCTGACCATAAAATTTTATTACAGAGATTAGAGCATGCCATAGGTATTAAAGGCACTGCGCTGCAGTGGTTTGAATCATATCTATCTAATAGATTACAATTTGTTCATGTAAAAGGGGAATCTTCTTCACAGACTAAGGTTAATTATGGAGTTCCACAAGGTTCTGTGCTAGGACCAATTTTATTCACTTTATACATGCTTCCCTTAGGCAGTATTATTAGACAGCATTGTTTAAATTTTCATTGTTACGCAGATGATACCCAGCTTTATCTATCCATGAAGCCAGAGGACACACACCAATTAGCTAAACTGCAGGATTGTCTTACAGACAAAGACATGGATGACCTCTAATTTCCTGCTTTTAAACTCAGATAAAACTGAAGTTATTGTACTTGGCCCCGCAAATCTTAGAAACATGGTGTCTAACCAGATCCTTACTCTGGATGGCATTACCCTGACCTGTAGTAATACTGTGAGAAATCTTGGAATCATTGTTAATCAGGATATATCATTCAATGCGCATATTAAACAAATATGTAGGACTGCTTTTTTGCATTTGCGCAATATCTCTAAAATTTGAAAGGTCTTGTCTCAGAGTGATGCTGAAAAACTAATTCATGCATTTATTTCCTCTAGGCTGGACTACTGTAATTCATTATTATCAGGTTGTCCTAAAAGTTCCCTGAAAAGCCTTGAGTTAATTCAAAATGCTGCAGCTAGAGTACTGACAGGGACTAGAAGGAGAGAGCATATCTCAGCCATATTGGATTATCTTCATTGGCTTCCTGTTAATTCTTTTATAGAATTTAAAATTATTCTTCTTACTTATAAGGTTTTGAATAATCAGGTCCCATCTTATCTTAGGGACCTCATAGTACCATATCACCCCAATAGAGCGCTTCGCTCTCAGACTGCAGGCTTACTTGTAGTTCCTAGGGTTTGTAAGAGTAGAATGGGAGGCAGAGCCTTCAGCTTTCAGGCTCCTCTCCTCTGGAACCAGCTCCCAATTCGGATCAGGGAGACAGACACCCTGTCTACTTTTAAGATTAGGCTTAAAACTTTCCTTTTTGCTAAAGCTTATAGTTAGGGCTGGATCAGGTGACCCTGAACCATCCCTTAGTTATGCTGCTATAGACTTAGACTGCTGGGGGGTTCCCATGATGCACTGAGTGTTTCTTTCTCTTTTTGCTCTGTATGCACCACTCTGCATTTAATCATTAGTGATTGATCTCTGCTCCCCTCCACAGCATGTCTTTTTCCTGGTTCTCTCCCTCAGCCCCAACCAGTCCCAGCAGAAGACAGCCCCTCCCTGAGCCTGGTTCTGCTGGAGGTTTCTTCCTGTTAAAAGGGAGTTTTTCCTTCCCACTGTCGCCAAGTGCTTGCTCACAGGGGGTCGTTTTGACCGTTGGGGTTTTTCCGTAATTATTGTATGGCCTTGCCTTACAATATAAAGCGCCTTGGGCAACTGTTTGTTGTGATTTGGCGCTATATAAATAAAACTGATTTGATTTTATCCATTTCCTTTAATGAGAGAGAGAGAGAGATGTTCGAGTTATTTTCCACCTCTTGCAGGTCATAGCGGCGTGAGACTCGATGGAAATAAGTGGAATGCTTTGTTATCCTCGGCAATTTTATATACTGCATTTTTTTGTTTCTCTGCATGCATTTTGTTGCCAAATAAATCATAAACATAAATTCATTCCGTCCAGGATGTAGCGTTGCCAAAAGCTCGCCCTTACCTTCGAATCAACAGTGGGTCCTTCTTTGTACCCGACATCACTTTTAAACTTCTTCAGAAACGAAGGTTCTGCTGGTTTCACCCACGACACGCCGCTCTTCTCCTTCTTACTCATTTCAAAAGAAACAAACAGACCTTTCGATTAGCAAAACACAGTCATTATAGCGACGAGCGCCGATTCTTCTTCTTTTCAATTACGGGCGGTTCTTCCTCCAATTTTGTGCATTACCGCCACCACGTGTTTGGAGTGTGAAACTTCAATGCGGATACTCCCATACTCTAGGGTTTGGGGTTTATAGAGTTTCTTTAAAGGATGGCGAGCAGCTGTATAGATTTTCACGAAGAAGGCCGAAAAGTTGGTCTTACTTGAGCTTCAGAAGGCTGTTGACATGGTTAATCATGACATTGATTTACAAATTACATGTTCTGGGTTTTACATCTGATCAGATAATGTGAAATGGTTCAACTCTTATTTGTCAATTGGAAACCAAATGGTTAATGTGAGTGGTGTCATGTCTGAACCTGCTAGAGTAATGTGCGGAGTTCCCCAAGGAAGTATCTCGGGGTCTCTACTATTTCTGTTGTATGTAAGCGACATGGAAGTAGCAGTTAAGTGTAAACTGTTTTTATATGCTGATGATTCAGTATTACTGGTGAGTGGGAAAGGTGTTCTTGATATTGAATTGCAGCTGCGCAAGGAACTCCAAAATGTAAAAAGATGGTTGGTGGATAACACATTATCGCTTCATCTCGGGAAAACTGAGTCTATATTGTTTGGGTCAAAAAGTAAAATGAACAAAGTCAGTGAGCTTAAGGTTGAATATAATGGTACCTCTATTCAAAACAAAAAATCTGTTAAATATCTAGTTGTGGAAATTGATCAGTCTGTGCCTGGAGAGGTCATGGCCTTTAAAGTAATAAAAACAAACAAAAAAAAAAGGTCAGTTCAAGGATTTAATTTCTGGTTAGGAAATCCAAATATTTGGACATGGATACAATGAAACTGCTTGCAGCAGTGTTGGTCCAGAGTCATGTAGACTACGCTTGTACTTCGTGGTATACCAATTTGTCACGGGCTAGCAAGAGCAAACTACAAATATGTCAAAACAAACTTATTAGAACTGTTCTTCATCTTCCAGCTAGAACCCATTTCGATTACTTGTACTTTGCTCAACTTAATTGGTTACCAGTAGAGAACGTATAACTCAGTTTAATTTACGTAAGGGTCATCAAATTGTTCATGGTAACTATCCCAAATATTTCCAGAATCATTTTTGTTATGTCTCGGAAGTACACAACAACAGAACTAGATCTAGACACTCATCACTATTCATTTCAAGATTCACCACAAATGTTGGTAAAAATTATTTTAAATATATTGGTGCTTGTAGATGGAATCAGTTGGCATATGATGTTCAAACTTGCGAGAATCTTAGCTGTTTTAAGAGAAAGCTCAAGGCATTTCTGCTCAAAAGTGTTTTAGAAAGTCAGTCAAGTCAGTTTGTATAGTTGTGTATTATTTTATCTGCTTTTTTATTTTTTTGTGTGTTTTTATTATTTATTTATCTGGATTTTATCTTTATGGCCTATTGTATTGTTTTAGGTAAGGACCACAGTGGAAATAAGTCATATGACTTTGTGCTGCTATCCTTGAAATTCCATAAAATGTATCAGGAACGTTTTAACATGTTATTTTGTTGTATGTTCTATATGGAATTTCTAAATAAATCAATCAATCAAAGTTTATTTGTTTAGAGGTTATATTATTTATATTATTACTCTTAGGTTCTACCCATGGTATAAATTTAATTTGCCAACAGAACCTCCCAGTTTCAGAGGGTGTTTATTCTACTCGTCCTCATCAGAAGCTATCCGACAACACAGAATGCAATCATCTGCCAAAAGTCTAACTTAAGATCATATGTATTCTTAGTGGTGCATTAAGAAAAGATGAAAAATAACAGTCCAAGGACAGTTTAATGTGGAATGCCAGACAACACTTAGGGAAGATGATTACACTTTTTCCAACACAGGTAGGGAGCATTTCGTATTGATGTTGTCAACTCACTTACAGTGAGGAAAATAAGTATTTGAACACCCTGCAATTTTGCAAGTTCTCCCACTTAGAAATCATGGAGGGGTCTGAAATTTTCATCTCAGGTGCATGTCCACTGTGAGAGACATAATCTAAAAAAATCCAGAAATCACAATGTATGATTTTTAAAATAATTTATTTGTATGTTACTGCTGCAAATAAGTATTTGAACAACTAGCAAGAATTCTGGCTCTCACAGACCTGTTCATTTTTCTTTAAGAAGCCCTCTTATTCTGCACTCTTTACCTGTATTAATTGCACCTGTTTGAACTTGTTGCCTGTATAAAAGACACCTGTTCACACACTCAGTCAATCACACTCCAACCTGTCCACCATAGCCAAGACCAAAGAGCTGTCTAAGGACACCAGGGACAAAACTGTAGACCTGCACAAGGCTGGAATGGACTACAGGACAACAGGCAAGCAGCTTGGTAGAAGACAACAACTGTTATGATTATTTATTAGAAAGTGGAGGAAACACAAGATGACCTCGGTCTGGGATTCCATGCAAGATCTCACTTTGTGGGGTAAGGATGATTCTGAGAAAGCTCAGAACTACACAGGAGGACCTGGTCAATGACCTGAAGAGAGCTGGGACCACAGTCACAAAGATTACATTAGTAACACATGATGCTGTCATGGTTTAAAATCCTGCAGGGCAGCAAGGTCCCCCTGCTCAAGGCAGCACATGTCCAGGCCCGTTTGAAGTTCACCAGTGACCATCTGGATGATCCAGATGAGACATGAGAGAAGGTCATGTGGTCAGATGAGACCAGAATAGAGCTTTTTGGAATCAACTCCACTTACCATGTTTAGAGGATGAGAACAACCCCAAGAAAACTATCCCAACCGTGAAGCATGGGTGTGGAAACGTCATACTCTGGGGGTGCTCTTCTGCAAAGGGGACAGAACGACTGCACCGTATTGAAGGGAGGATGAACGGGGTCATGTATTGCAAGATTTTGGCAAACAACCTCCGCAGGGTGTTCAAATACATATTTTCCTCACTGTATGTAGTGATCTAGTTCCAGTATTTCTACACTGAAGACTCACGAGTGTAAAAACAAGTTGACCCTCTAATGCTAAACCAGTATGCTCTAACTCTCTAGCTTTCATAAAAATAAATTTCCTCTGTTATGCTACACATTCTCAGAAAACATGTTCTACAGTCCCTGTGCAACCACATAAACATTCTCTTGTTAAATGCTTATCAATTTAGGATTACTGGAGTTCTTAAAATTCTATTTCACCGGCAGCAATTTTGTTGGACCTCCAATAATGATAAATGCCCACCAGGTGGAGATATTGCTCCATTTCAAGAACCTTACATTACAACAATGACAAACCTGTTTCTTATAGTAGAGGATTATAATTTAGACTGGCATGTGGGATACCAAGTTAAGTGATAGTTACTTCATCTCTAAGTACTCTGCCTCCTTGAAATCACCCGTTTTTGTCATTTATACACATCTACCTTTCTGTCTACCCACATAAAGTAAGCCATTGTATTAAAGTGTTGTTGTCCATATAAATATTAACAAATGTCATTAAAAAAAAATCAAGCACAGATTTGCAAATTAGGCAGTAATGATGCCATAGAATCAAAACAAATTACAATTTGAGTAGGTTCGAACTCCTCAGGCCACAAAGTGTCAACATGACAACCAAACGGTCAACAGAATAAAAAGCTAAACAGTCAGATGTCTTCATTGTAATTGATAAGTGATTATAATTTTAATTGATATACTTTTCGTTGCCTGTGAATATTGTTTTTAACGATGTGTACTTATTTGTAAGAGTTTTTTTTTTTTTTGTCCAAATTTTTTTTTTCTCTTCAAATTGATCAAACTTGAACAGTTTATTTGTGTATTTGAAATATGTGATTGTACCTGTTCCATAAATATTACCAAATCATCCATCAGACCATATTCAGCTTTAGAATGTCAGCGTGGATGGGAAAAATCAGAGGAGAAATCACAGGTATGATTTTCCAACATTTCCTTACTCCATCGTTTCTGGTTTTCCACCATGGAGATGTGACGCTAGGTGGCGGTAATGCTTCTTACAAGCTTGATTTAGTGACTTGCCAACGAGAACAAGAAGAAGGAGCCGAACAGGAAGTCTTCAAAGTTGTTTACTACTTTATTAGCTCTTGTCAAGGGCCGTTTTTCTGTAAATAACTTTTTCTTTTTTTTAACACTGTATTGTCGACCTAAGTATGGCGAGCCTGATGGGCCAAACCGTCTCATTGTGTTCGGGGTCTTTTTTTGCGCTGTTTGCGGGTTTTTTGGGAGCTTCTGCGTCATTATGCGCTAAACTGGCTCTGGGAGCGGATTACCTGAAGGACCTGTGTGAATCCGGACTGACACACGAAGGACACCACGTCTGTGACTGGGTGAGACACCTTCATGTACAACCCCTGGCAATAATTATGGAATCACCGGCCTCGAGGATGTTCATTCAGTTAATTTTGTAGAAAAAAAGCAGATCACAGACATGACACAAAACTAAAGTCATTTCAAATGGCAACTTTCTGGCTTTAAGAAACACTATAAGAAATCAAGAAAAAAAAATTGTGGCAGTCAGTAACAGTTACTTTTTTAGACCAAGCAGAGGGAAAAAAATATGGAATCACTCAATTCTGAGGAAAAAATTATGGAATCATGAAAAAGAAAAGAACGCTCCAACACATCACTAGTATTTTGTTGTACCACCTCTGGCTTTTATAACAGCTTGCAGTCTCTGAGGCATGGACTTAATGAGTGACAAACAGTACTCTTCATCAATCTGGCTCCAACTTTCTCTGATTGCTGTTGCCAGATCAGCTTTGCAGGTTGGAGCCTTGTCATGGACCATTTTCTTCAACTTCCACCAAAGATTTTCAATTGGATTAAGATCCGGACTATTTGCAGGCCATGACATTGACCCTATGTGTCTTTTTGCAAGGAATGTTTTCACAGTTTTTGCTCTATGGCAAGATGCATTATCATCTTGAAAAATGATTTCATCATCCCCAAACATCCTTTCAATTGATGGGATAAGAAAAGTGTCCAAAATATCAACGTAAACTTGTGCATTTATTGATGATGTAATGACAGCCATCTCCCCAGTGCCTTTACCTGACATGCAGCCCCATATCATCAATGACTGTGGAAATTTACATGTTCTCTTCAGGCAGTCATCTTTATAAATCTCATTGGAACGGCACCAAACAAAAGTTCCAGCATCATCACCTTGCCCAATGCAGATTTGAGATTCATCACTGAATATGACTTTCATCCAGTCATCCACAGTCCATGATTGCTTTTCCTTAGCCCATTGTAACCTTGTTTTTTTCTGTTTAGGTGTTAATGATGGCTTTCGTTTAGCTTTTCTGTATGTAAATCCCATTTCCTTTAGGTGGTTTCTTACAGTTCGGTCACAGACGTTGACTCCAGTTTCCTCCCATTCGTTCCTCATTTGTTTTGTTGTGCATTTTCGATTTTTGAGACACATTGCTTTAAGTTTTCTGTCTTGACGCTTTGATGTCTTCCTTGGTCTACCAGTATGTTTGCCTTTAACAACCTTCCCATGTTGTTTGTATTTGGTCCAGAGTTTAGACACAGCTGACTGTGAACAACCAACATCTTTTGCAACACTGCATGATGATTTACCCTCTTTTAAGAGTTTGATAATCCTCTCTTTTGTTTCAAACTGACATCTCTCGTGTTGGAGCCATGATTCAAGTCAGTCCACTTGGTGCAACAGCTCTCCAAGGTGTGATCACTCCTTTTTACGAGGTCTGTCCATAAAGTATAGGTCCTTTTTATTTTTTTCAAAAACTATATGGATTTCATTCATATGTTTGTACGTCAGACATGCTTGAACCCTTGTGCGCATGCGTGAGTTTTTCCACGCCTGTCGGTGACGTCATTCGCCTGTGAGCACGCCTTGTGGGAGGTGTGGTCCAGCCCCCTCGTTGGAATTCCTTTGTCTGAAAAGTTGCTGAGAGACTGGCGCTTTGTTTGATCAAAATTTTTTCAAAACCTGTGAGGCACATCAAAGTGGACACAGTTCGAAAAATTCAGCTGGTTTTCGGTGAAAATTTTAACGGCTGATGAGAGATTTTGAAGTGATTCTGTCACTTTAAGGACTTCCCACGGAGCAGGACATCGCGCAGCGCTCCCAGGCGCCATCGTCAGCCTGTTTCAAGCTGAAAACCTCCACATTTAAGCCTCTGTTGACCCGGGACGTCGTGAGAGAACAGAGAAGTTTCAGAAGAAGTCAGTTTTAGCATTTTATCCGGATATTCCACTGTTAAAGGAGATTTTTTTTAATGAAAGACGTGCGGGCGGATTCGCACGTCGGCTTGCAGGTTGACGATGGTGCCTGGGAGCGCTCCGCTCCGTGGGAAGTCCTTAAAGCGACAGAATCACTTCAAAATGTCTCATCAGCCATTAAAATTTTCACAGAAAACCAGCTGAATTTTTCGAACTGTGTCCACTTCGATGTGCCTCACAGGTTTTGAAAAAATTTTGATCAAACAAAGCGCCAGTCTCTCAGCAACTTTTCAGACAAAGGAATTCCAACAAGGGGGCTGGACCACACCTCCCACAAGGCGTGCTCACAGGCGAATGACGTCACCGACAGGCGTGGAAAAACTCACGCATGCGCACAAGGGTTCAAGCATGTCTGACGTACAAACATATGAATGAAATCCATATTGTTTTTGAAAAAAATAAAAAGGACCTATACTTTATGGACAGACCTCGTAAAAGGAGTGATCACACCTTGGAGAGCTGTTGCACCAAGTGGACTGACTGGAATCATGGCTCCAACACGAGAGATGTCAGTTTGAAACAAAAGAGAGGATTATCAAACTCTTAAAAGAGGGTAAATCATCATGCAGTGTTGCAAAAGATGTTGGTTGTTCACAGTCAGCTGTGTCTAAACTCTGGACCAAATACAAACAACATGGGAAGGTTGTTAAAGGCAAACATACTGGTAGACCAAGGAAGACATCAAAGCGTCAAGACAGAAAACTTAAAGCAATGTGTCTCAAAAATCGAAAATGCACAACAAAACAAATGAGGAACGAATGGGAGGAAACTGGAGTCAACGTCTGTGACCGAACTGTAAGAAACCGCCTAAAGGAAATGGGATTTACATACAGAAAAGCTAAACGAAAGCCATCATTAACACCTAAACAGAAAAAAACAAGGTTACAATGGGCTAAGGAAAAGCAATCATGGACTGTGGATGACTGGATGAAAGTCATATTCAGTGATGAATCTCGAATCTGTATTGGACAAGGTGATGATGCTGGAACTTTTGTTTGGTGCCGTTCCAATGAGATTTATTAAGATGACTGCCTGTAGAGAACATGTAAATTTCCACAGTCATTGATGATATGGGGCTGCATGTCAGGTAAAGGCACTGGGGAGATGGCTGTCATTACATCATCAATAAATGCACAAGTTTACGTTGATATTTTGGACACTTTTCTTATCCCATCAATTGAAAGGATGTTTGGGGATGATGAAATCATTTTTCAAGATGATAATGCATCTTGCCATAGAGCAAAAACTGTGAAAACATTCCTTGCAAAAAGACACATAGGGTCAATGTCATGGCCTGCAAATAGTCCGGATCTTAATCCAATTGAAAATCTTTGGTGGAAGTTGAAGAAAATGGTCCATGACAAGGCTCCAACCTGCAAAGCTGATCTGGCAACAGCAATCAGAGAAAGTTGGAGTCAGATTGATGAAGAGTACTGTTTGTCACTCATTAAGTCCATGCCTCAGAGACTGCAAGCTGTTATAAAAGCCAGAGGTGGTGCAACAAAATACTAGTGATGTGTTGGAGCGTTCTTTTGTTTTTCATGATTCCATAATTTTTTCCTCAGAATTGAGTGATTCCATATTTTTTTCCCTCTGCTTGGTCTAAAAAAGTAACTGTTACTGACTGCCACAATTTTTTTTCCTGATTTCTTATAGTGTTTCTTAAAGCCAGAAAGTTGCCATTTGACATGACTTTAGTTTTGTGTCATGTCTGTGATCTGCTTTTTTTCTACAAAATTAAACAACTGAATGAACATCCTCCGAGGCCGGTGATTCCATAATTTTTGCCAGGGGTTGTACACGTGAATCTGTTCGACAGGCACGGAGCTATGGGGTGGGGGTTCCCCTGTGTGAAATATAAGGTGTGTACAGAACGATCCAGTCTTACAGGTGACGCCACCAAAACTAACCAGTTGAAAGTACAGCAACTCTGTCGTAACCCCTAATGCATAACCTCTGATGACTAACCTCTGATCTCTAACACATAACCTCTGATGACTGATCCCTGATCTCTATCACATAACCTCTGATGACTGATCCCTGATCTCTATCACATAACCTCTGATGACTGACCCCTCATCTCGAACGCATAGCCTCTGATGACTGAACCCTCAGCTAGAACGCATAACCCCTGATGACTAACCTCTGATCTCTAACGCATAACTCCTGATGACTAACCTCTGATCTCTAATGCATAACGTCTGACTGACCCCTGATCTCTAATGCATAACCTCTGATGACTAACCTCTGATCTCGAACTCATAGCCTTTGATGACGGAACCCTCAGCTAGAACGCATAACCTCTGATGACTGACCCTGATCTGTAACACATAACCCCTGATGACTAACCTCTGATCTCTAACGCATAACCTCTGATGATTGACCCCTCATCTCTAAGGCATAACCTCTGATGACTGGCCCCTCATCTCAAACGCATAACCTCTGATGACTGGCCCCTCATCTCAAACGCATATCCTCTGATGACTGGCCCCTCATTTCTAATGGATAAACCCTAAAACCCCTTTCACGCTGTCCAAAAACAGCTCAACCTCCGCTGTGTTTACAATTGATTTGGCATTAAATCAGCAGGTGCTCTTGTCGTGATGACATAGCAACAATATGGTCACGGCTGAGGGCTGAAATAGAGTGCAGGCTTCAGACAGCTGTTTATCCTTCACCTGCGCACTTATCGACTTTTATTGTTCAGGATTTTTTTTAAATGTCAACAGTTCATCATTTTTAGTGATTATTTGTGCACATTTTTTTGGTGTCACCTGAACTTTAAAGCCCCGATCCGATGTCTAATGCATTAACATCGAAGACATATCCTTTAACACAGATTCTCACCAAGTTTCACCACAGATAGATATTAGGCCATGGAAGACTCCTCTAAATTTTGGAGATGATCCGGATTCTGGATCAAGAGTTCTCTTTATATAGGCTTTGAAGGATTACTTCAAAACAACTTCACAGATTCTGACCAAGTTTGCACCACAGATAGATATTAGGGCATAGAAGAGTCCACTAAATTTTGAAGGCGATCCTTATATGGATTGGCGGGCGTCAGAAACCTCTGATGGCTTTTGTTTACAGTGCAGTTCCGTAATGTGTTGCGCAATCTGAATTTGGCAGCACATTTTGTAAATTCTGTTCCGGTGCCGGTTATGACAATGTTTTCTATTTTTATTTATTTATTTTGCAGTTTATTGAGCTCTCAGGGCCACCATACGAATAATACATTTAAGGCTTCAGAGCAATGAAACCACCTTAATGTGGCTCTGATTCTGTAACTTATGTGGTTATTACACTTCAGAATTGCAGAAAATAAATAATTATACAGCAGTATGTCGATAAGTGTATTTCTCCTGTGTGTTTTAGCTCCGCCTCCCTCTGCGGCTGCTGTGTGGCGTTCTGCTGTTCACCTGTAATGCTGTCATGTGGACGGTTTTCTCCAAAGCTCTTCGCCACAGCTCGTCCTCTGCCAAAGCCACCGTCACCACCACAGCGTCCAACTTCGTCTTCTCAGTGAGTGTCCACTGTCACGTTTCACAGCAATGTGTAGAATTATATAATGAGCAGATCTGATTTGATGCAGGTGTTAGTTTTGGGGATGAAAATTTACAGGGTGATTCCATAATTTATTCCTCAGAATTGAGTGAGTCCATATTTTTTCCCTCTGCTTGGTCTAAAAAAGTAACCATTACTGACTGCCACAATTATTTTTCCTGATTTCTTATAGTGTTTCTTAAAGCCAGAAAGTTGCCATTTGAAATGACTTTAGTTTTGTGTCATGTCTGTGATCTGCTTTTTTTCTACAAAATTAAACAACTGAATGAACATCCTCCGAGGCCGGTGATTCCATAATTATTGCCAGGGGTTGTATTATGGACCATTTCCAAAAAGTACAACAGATTTTTTTTTTTTTTTTTGCTTTGAATCTGAGTGGGTGCACTTCTGCCTGCGACACCATTACAAAGCATTTGATCCTTTAATAATAAGAGATTAGTTGGAGTTTTATTCCATGTGATATCCTTTTAGAGTTTCATGCCACTTAAACCTGTAGAGTGAGCTGTCCTTGTGCATTTCCAGGTGGTGTATTAATGCATTCTTTCACATTCATCTGCTTTATTATTAGCTTGGAAAGAATAATTATCCAACATGGATGTAGTAAAGAACCCATGTGCATCTTAATTTTTTTTTAATTAATAACTGCTACATAATGGCTTTTATTTATTTTGAATTCCTTTCCAGTGAGGTGTTTATTCTCTGCCTTACATTAATCTGATAATTATAATTAAAAGCATGTCATAAATCACAGCTTTATCATTACATTTTGACAAAGCATTCAAAGAAACAGGTGGAAAAATAATGCTTTTTTATGTTGCTAAATAATTATAATATCCTTAAGACAGAAAATGGACTAACCCAGTGGGTTCCACCAGGTGGCGCTCAGGTGGTACCACTCCATGGCACAGAGCCCAACTAAGCATGCAGCCACAAAGTTCTTCTGTGGAGCAAACTGGAGTGATCTGAATTGTTCAGCAGCTGATGGATGAATATGGCTGTGTGTGTGTGTGTGTGTGTGTGTGTGTGTGTGTGTGTGTGTGTGTGTGTGTGTGTGTGTGTGTGTGTGTGTGTGTGTGTGTGTGTGTGTGTGGAGACAATTCATCTCATTCACAATGTGACAGATCTTAACTTATTCTTGACCATGCATAATGGTTCCTGATAATTCTCCAGCAACACGTGCCATTAATCGTAATGTGTGGCAGCAGTTTCTCAGAACACCTGACGCCTCTGCCCCGAATAATCACATTCGTGATCAGCAGCCGAGAGTGTATACTTTGTGGCATTCATGACTTGTCGTCATTATGTGTAAATGCACCTTAGGGGTGGTGGCCAAGTGGTTAATGCGCTTGGTTTCAGTTCAGAAGGTTCCGGGTTCAAATCCCACCCCTACCACATTTCTCCATGTAATGTGGAGTTGCGTCAGGAAGGGCATCCGGCGTAAAACCTGTGCCAATTCAACATGCAGATCCACCTTGGATTTGCTGTGGCGACCCCAAGTGCAAACAAGGGAGCAGCCGAAGGGACTTACTTTTACCTGGACAGAAACTGCACAAGCAGACTGAATTTCACATGTGATTGGAACTTCAACAAAGCACACGTGTGTAATGAAACCCTGCATTTATTATTAAATTACAGTTTTTTTGACACCCGCAGATGTTTATTCAAAAGTTGTTTTTTACAAGATGGCTGCAGTTAAGGCCATTACTTTTATTTACAAAGTAGTTTCTATACTTACTTTAAATGAGAGAGCCTCTAAATCCATTAAATAGGTTGCAAAAAAAATATGCTGGTGTCTCAGGGTTTGGACAGTCAACAAGCTTGGGACTCCGGCGAGGGCGGTTGCATCTCCTCCTCTCTCCTCTCCTCCTGTTGTCTCTATCTCTGTCTCCAACCTTCAAAGTCTCGACTTCACCAGACTGTGAATTCTTCGAATTGCATTCGGAATACCATTGAATTGATCAGCTGGTCTGTCAACGCTATTGACACCATCTGTTCAACAAGGAAATCAGGGCTGGGGGACCCTGCATGCCCAGAAGGAACCTATCCCGTGGGCTATGTTCTCGATGCTTGGAAGGAGTGGCGCGTGGCGTGCTTGGCACCACTGTCCGTGGAAGACGTCAAGGATTTATTCTTATTTGTCTTTATGGTAGTTGGGCTTCTGCTGTCAGGATTATGCGCTCCTCTGATCTACCAGAAAATTGGCAAGATGGGTGCCACCAAAACCATAACCCCATGTCTGTCCATCATGATTATCGAGGTTGGCAAGGCTGTACAGTCTCAGACTGCGTTAACTCTTGAACTGAAACGCAAGTTTGAATGCATGTTGGAGCAGCTGTCTGCCCTGCAAAGGTATTGATGTTGGAGACCAGTGAATATTCATTTACACAGTTGGATCTGTACAGTTAAGAGAAGCCGCATTTGGCTCTGTGCTTCTCTGCCTAACCCAAACACGGCAGCCTTATCAGCTACCAAAGGTCAAAATGCCCCGCTTGTTTTTCCTCCAAAAGATTTCAGCAGCCCTGGTGATGCGCACAGCTCCCTTTCTTATCTGCCCTCCCCCACAGACTCTACGCACACACAGACAGGGACTGATATGAACCTCCTGCACACAGGGACGCACACCCCCCACCCGTCCTTGTGTTTCTGTCCCCCCACCCCGGCCTCTGCACTTGCCACTCCCTTCCCCCTCTGGGAGACCACGTGGCATGGCTGCAGCAACCTCCCACCTCCACCCCCCAGGCTCAGTTGCACAGCACAAAGCTGCTGCAGCCCACACTCACAATGGCTCAATTTGGCTGATGGACTGTTTCAAAGTTTAGCGTACGTAAACAACCAGATGTATATATGTGGTTGTTTTAATTCTGATGTGTGTCATTATTTTGTTCAACTAGTAATAATTGTCGATTAATTGCTGTATTTTTGTCTGAGGTAATTGGATGTGATATGAACTGTCCTTTTAGGACTCAGTAAAGTTGTTTGAATCTTGAATCATTTGCATGGTTACAATATCTCATTGGTTCGACATTTTAATTCAAGGTGAATTCATGCATTTGTTGATTGTCTCTAAATCTTCTGGTGGATCTGGTGTGCTTTCACACCACAGACTGCACTGGGTTCTACTTGAAGAAACCAGCAGGTTGCTCTTTAACTTCAGCAAGCACAGCTCAGGGGCCTCATGTACAAAGGCTGCACACACAAAAACCTGGTGTACGTCCGTCTCCACGCTAATGGCCCGGTCACATACGACGATTCCTGAACGAAGGGGAAAAAAGTCACCAATTGTTGAGAAAAGGTGGACAAATGAGCTTTTGACTTTTCCCATCACGGAATAGCCTGCGAATCAAGAGCGCAAAAGGAACAAAAGAGGAACAAAATGAAACCAACGCTAATGTTGATCTCCATGGTTTAAACGAAACGTGTCTGGAGCCACTGTTGGAGCAGTGTGTGTCTGCATTCTGCTCTGTGTTCCTGCTGTATCACTGTATTATGTTACTAAGCCATATATTGATTTATAACAGAAAACTGTCAAAAGGGGGAATAGATATAAGTGTAAAGATGATTGAATTTATCATCAGAGCAATAAATTAATCCGTCCATGTGAACGCCGCACATTGACTCCCCGTGTGCGGTTATTTACACCAGCTGCCACGGATCCACAACGTGAATTCTGGCTTCCAGAACAACTCTTATATAATCATCTGAATCATTTACCTGTTGCCACATGTACATAAGGGCTGGATTGTCATTCCTACACTCATATTGTTATATTTAATAAAAAAAATAACAAGTGCATGCAGGAGGCGATGGCTGCTGCTGCTGATGCTGCTTTCAAGTACCGTCGGAAATTACACAACTTTTTTTGATGTTTCAAATTCAGCAGTTGCTTGTGGCAGGAGCGTGGTTTTCATTTTATTTTTGGTAAAAATAATTCATTAGATCCAGACAAAAAAATTAATTCTGGCCTATATAAGGTGCCTGAGCCCAGTGAAGCTGACCTCCCACCCAGATAAAAAAAATCCAAGCAAACAGGCTGAGTTTGCCCTGTAGTTTCCGACGGTACATGAACGCAGTGGGAGTAGCAGCGCTCAAAAATGGCTTCTGCACTGTATGAAAACATTCAGCTGGTCGAACAAAGTTGAACTTAACGCTAACATTACAAAAACTAAGCAAACGATAAAAAACGTCAAGAACTACAGCAAAACAAAATACGGAGGAATTGAGGTTTTTGGTGGCATTCGTTCAAATTTTTCAACAGTTTAAAAATCCTGAGAAAGCACCAGCTGCAGGAACGAAACTGTGTGAAGGTTAAACGATGCCAGTGAAAGTCAATGAAAGTCCAGGTTTCTTGTTTCGTTTGGGCTTTGTTGTCCTTCATTAAGTGCCGTGTGACCGGGCCTATAACATTCAGATGTATCAAAGGTGAAATGGCCCTGGAAATGTGTGTTGCATCACGCAAAAATCCTGGCTGGTGTACGCACATTTCTGCAGCTATTGTTCCACTGCCGACATGTAGAGGCGATGCTGGGAACCGTTAATAGTGTGAAAACATGAAGTTGTCAGAGTGATGTGCGCATCAGAGACACACTGATGAACAAATAACACACCCACGTGTTTGCAGTTATATGGGTGGACATAAAAGCATGCAGAAAGGGATGAGGAAAATGGCACTAACAATGGCTCTTTTAGCGTTGTTAGAGGACCTTGCAAGTGGTGCACTCTGACATGAGCGAGTATTCAGGGAACGGAAGGATTTACTTGCAAATGATGATAATTGGCTCATAAGCCGATTTTGATTAACAAGGCCACTGTTACTGGAGTTGCGCAGAACTGCGGGTGGCCCAGAGCGCAATACGGCGAGGAGCCAGGGGTTGTCTGTTCCCGCACAGGTGGTGACCACGCAGCGATTCCCGGCAACAGGGAACGAACTTGGAACAAACTTCCCGGCAACAGGGAACACACTCATGGCCCATCCGTGAGCTCAAGCGGGAGCTCGCCGATGCGTCATGAGTGTGCCAGTCAACCTTGAGCTGAGCCATGCCAGCTGTGTGGAACACAGTCATCTGAATGTCATCCAGGTACATTACATGCCAGCAATAAAGTGCAGTTTGCAGGGAGAGCCGGTTTCCCTAATGTAATTGAAGCTATTGACTGCACACATAAAGGCGCCAACATATGATGAATTTGTTTTTGTTAATAGGAAACATTTTCATTCCATCAATGTTCAAATCATATGTGTTGCACAAATGCATTGAGTTGGACGGTGCGCAATGGGTGGCTGTTTAGTGAGGAAATAGTTTATTTGTGTAATTGTTACGAACAAAAATCAGCGCAGGCACATTTGGGCATCTGTGCATTCAAATATGTTTTTGTTATTATTACATCCACCAAGGATGTAATATAATCATCAGCGTTTATTATTTATTTATTTGTCTGTCTGTTAGTGTATTACGCCGAAACTAGTACACGGACTTTGACAAACGTTTCACCACAGATAGATATTAGGCCATCGAGGACTCCATTGATTTTTGGAGGTGATCCGAATTCTGGATCAAGCTTTCACTTTATATTGGCTTTGAGGGATTACGTTAAAACTAATTCATGGATTCTCACCAAATTTGCAACACAGATAGATATTAGGGCATGGAAGACTCCCACTGAATTTTGGAGGTGATCCGGATCCAGATGTGCAGACGTCAGAAATCTCTGATTGCTCATTATTGTTTTCGTTTTCTTGATGGTGAAACAAGAGCTGCAGGCCCCCGATTGTCTCCCTGTGTCCAGTATTTGTCAATAAATGTGTGTAATGTTGTGAATGTAACACACTGTCAGCTGCAGCGCACCTCATTTTTTTAACTTCAATGTGTGCACTGCTCTGAGCTCACAGCGCTTACAGCCTCACAAACACATTTTTCCCAGTTTCCTGTTTATTCCGTTTGACAGGGAACCAAATAAACTATCTCTGTGTGTCTCCACATCATCATCTGTAGCTCGCACTCTGTATAATTTATTTTCTGTGTTCATGTTGACTGATCTGATGGAGGGGGAATCTCAGCTCCCAGGGTCTATTTGCGTAATTAAAGAGGGGTGTTGAAAGGGAGGAGTTTGGTACATCTGCATGTGCGCTTAATTCCACGTTCACTGGGATGTACAAACAGAACGTGCTTTGATCCATGTGTAGGCACACTTTGATACATCTGGATATTTTTGTGCTTTCACCAGTTTCTGGGGTTTAGTTTGTGACATGATTCAGTAAGAAATCCACGCAAGTCTTTGTACATGAGGCCTCTGGTCTTCAAACATTACGACTGTTTTATTTGTTTTGCATCAGCTAACTTTGTGTGTGTGTGTGTGTGTGTGTGCGTAGGCTTTCCTCGGCAGGCTGATTTTCGGAGAGAGTCATGCAGCTCTCTGGTGGGTGGGAATCTCTCTGACGCTGTGTGGACTGATGGTCCTTCACACGTCCATGCCTCAGAGCCTCCCATGGGAAATGGATAAAAAGGAAAAGTAGCCCCGCAGTGCACACATCATGACACCCGCTACAAGGTCTGCGGGAGTAACAGAACCTGTGTTCCAGCCTGCAGGTGCTGGCCTGGAAGTGTAAAGTTCTGACACCGTGCACAAAAACTGCACATAACTTTCTGTGACAAATGAATATAAAACTGTTCTTAAACTCTACAAATTAAAGAAGAAACTGTTACTTTTCACCTCCTTCTCCCATCAAACTGCCTCAAATTTAATTTTTCTCTTCATCTGTTTGACAGTAAGGAACAGAACCTTTTATTACTGTTTGTCAACAGCTTGTAACCCAGTTTTTCATATATCCTTTTTTTTTTTTCAGAGGATTCATATCCTGATAAGCAAAAACTGATTCAGTTTTCAAGTTAAAGCTGAAAGTCAAGAAAAATCTTGCAAAACTGAAAAAAAATCCCAGGTTTTCAAAAACAAATGTCACACTCACAAAAAAAAAAAATCAAATTTCTTTCATATTTGACAGTGTTATGGTATCCTTTATTGACCGATAAAGTTTGATCTGGATCTGATTCACGTTACAGATTTTGTGAACATTTAAATTTAACATTGAAAACCCCATTTAATGTGTATTTTACATTATATCTTAATCAAACGTGCCCCTATCACTCTTATATTTGAAAGTGACTCTCACTATCACCTGGCAAAGTTTCATCCGGATCTGATCCAGATTGTGGATTTTGTGAACATTTGAATTTAATATTGAAAACCCCATTTAATGTACATTTTACATTATATCTCAACCAAAAGTGCCGCAATTACTCTCATTTGGGACAATGTGCTGCAAAATGTCACTCTCAATGAACAGACTAAGTTTGATCTGCATCACCCATATTATGGATTTAGCGGATATTTGATTGATTGAAAAGCCTGTTTGATCTATATTTTGTATTATATTTTAGCTTATGAGAAGCCACTTCTAACAGGACTTTGACCTTGAACATTTTTCCAAGGTAAAAATTTTGTAATTGGAAACTAGTGTTGGTAGAGGTTTGCGCTCTATGAGTGCGGTGCTCTGGTTTAAAATTTTTGTCTGCATTCACTAGATAAATTCCAGGTCTGTTTGTCCTCCTGCTGTTTGTTTGGTGGATTGTTGCTCCTGTGTGTCGCCCTGTTCGATTTGTCCTTCAGCAGAAAAAGATAAGACTTGTATTTATTTCAGTGACTGTTTTGGTTAAATTTGACATTTGCTGCTTTTCTCTGTTTGGAAATGACTGTAAAGCAAAATGTAACTTTTGGTTTTGGTAAAATCTCGTTTGTTTTTATTTCCGGTATTTTGACATTTTATAAAGGATGGAAAAAACTAATAATAGCTAATAAAAATAAGTTGCATAAAAAGTAAAGTAAGGAATTCAGAGCAGTCAAACAAAGGTTTGTGTTAAAAGTTTAATTGTATTCTCAATAAATTGTACAGCCATGCACAACAGGGTTTAAAAAAATATATAATGCAGCCCACTTCCTGTTTATTTTGCCATTATTGTTATTAATGCAGCTAAAGCCCTTGGTAGTGCACAAAAATGTTTTTACACTTAAAAAATTTAAATCTCCTATGAAACAGTAAAAATAATAACATAAATAATAAATGGTCCTATTGGAAGAGTTAAAAGCCCTGAACCAGCAGCCGTGCTCTCGTTTCCGTAGTTACGCTTCATCATCCATTTAAAGTAAACAATATCACATCAAAGTGGGTTTGATGGTAAACACACATCAGATCAAAAAAAAAAAAAACATCACAAACTCAACGACATGAACAGCGGCTTGGCAGCGGTTCAGGTGTTAGGAACCACTTTAAAGAACACCTCGTTTACTGTAACAGTTTCTGCTTCTGGGTTACATTTGTAACATTTTCAGAATATTAAAGATGTAATGGGACAATAATTACCGTTTCAGTTTTAAGAAATAAATTCAGTTTAGTGTTAGTGCTTTAGTGACAAACTCACAAATGTGTCAGGAAAGACATTTGTCTTTGTAGGTATTAAGGCACTGAGTGAATAAAGAACAAAGCACGGAAACAGCCTGTGTTCTCGTGAGACGGTTCAAATCCATCTCCTTTGTACTCGGAAGTCTCTGGCTGTGCCGACTTCAAAATGTGGGGGAAAAAAGTGTCTTAGTTAGCCTCTCTCTTACTCTGTGCACAAATTAGGTTAAATTATGGCTAAAATCCACATACTGCCCTTTATACGTTATCAGTGATGGAATGGTGGCTCAGAAGTGGCCACAGAGGTAACAGGTTTTTGTGACTTGAAGTGTCAAACATGTCAAGTAAAATCTGGGAGCATGTGCTGGTACAGCACTTCACCGTATCCACAACACCACGGACATGGCTTGGGTCCTGGATGGAAGCCACCCTGACATTACATCCTCACATCTCTAATGTATCTGCTGCAGCCAGGTAAAGAATGGGTGTTCCCTGGGCCTTCTCCAGCCACCAGGTTCCTCAACGTTCAGATGCTATGTGCTGGATTGTTACGCAGATGATACCCAGCTTTATCTATCCATGAAGCCAGAGGACACACACCAATTAGCTAAACTGCAGGATTGTCTTACAGACATAAAGACATGGATGACCTCTAATTTCCTGCTTTTAACCTCAGATAAAACTGAAGTTATTGTACTTGGCCCCACAAATTTTAGAAACATGGTGTCTAACCAGATCCTTACTCTGGATGGCATTACCCTGACCTCTAGTAATACTGTGAGAAATCTTGGAGTCATTTTTGATAAGGATATGTCATTCAATTCATATCATGTCATATTAAACAAATATGTAGGACTGCTTTTTTGCATTTACGCAATATCTCTAAAATTAGAAAGGTCTTGTCTCAGAGTGATGCTGAAAAACTAATTCATGCATTTATTTCCTCTAGGCTGGACTATTGTAATTCGTTATTATCAGGTTGTCCTAAAAGTTCCCTGAAAAGCCTTCAGTTAATTCAAAATGCTGCAGCTAGAGTACTAACGGGGACTAGAAGGAGAGCGCATATCTCACCCATATTGGCCTCTCTTCATTGGCTTCCTGTTAATTCTAGAACAGAATTTAAAATTCTTCTTCTTACTTATAAGGTTTTGAATAATCAGGTCCCATCTTATCTTAGGGACCTCATAGTACCATATCACCCCAATAGAGCGCTTCGCTCTCAGACTGCAGGCTTACTTGTAGTTCCTAGGGTTTGTAAGGGTTTGTATGGCAAGGCCGTACAATAATTACGGAAAAACCCCAATGGTCAAAACGACCCCCTGTGAGCAAGCACTTGGCGACAGTGGGAAGGAAAAACTCCCTTTTAACAGGAAGAAACCTCCAGCAGAACCAGGCTCAGGGAGGGGCTGTCTTCTGCTGGGACTGGTTGGGGCTGAGGGAGACAACCAGGAAAAAGACATGCTGTGGAGGGGAGCAGAGATCAATCACTAATGATTAAATGCAGAGTGGTTAATACAGAGCAAAAAGAAACACTCAGTGCATCATGGGAACCCCCCAGCAGTCAAGTCTATAGCAGCATAACTAAGGGATGGTTCAGGGTCACCTGATCCAGCCCCAACTATAAGCTTTAGCAAAAAGTAAAGTTTTAAGCCTAATCTTAAAAGTAGAGAGGGTGTCTGTCTCCCTGATCTGAATTGGGAGCTGGTTCCAGAGGAGAGGAGCCTGAAAGCTGAAGGCTCTGCCTCCCATTCTACTCTTAAAAACCCTAGGAACTACAAGTAAGCCTGCAGTCTGAGAGCGAAGCGCTCTGTTGGGGTGATACGGTACTATGAGGTCCCTAAGATAAGATGGGACCTGATTATTCAAAACCTTATAAGTAAGAAGAAGAATTTTAAATTCTATTCTAGAATTAACAGGAAGCAAATGAAGAGAGGCCAATATGGGTGAGATATGCTCTCTCCTTCTAGTCCCCGTCAGTACTCTAGCTGCAGCATTTTGAATTAACTGAAGGCTTTTCAGGGAACTTTTAGGACAACCTGATAATAATGAATTACAATAGTCCAAAATCTAAAAAAACAAAACACACTGGCACGTATGTTGCTGTGAGTAGAAGTTTGAGGGGGGGAAAAAATGAATTTACTCCATTTTGGAATAAGGCTGTAACATAAAATGTGGAAAAAGTGAAGCGCTGTGAATGTTCTCTGGTTGCACTGTAAGTACATCTGTGTGTGTATATATAAATTTTCATGATTTCCAGTGCTTACTTCCATGTGTCACTGAATTAATAAAATACATGTACGTGATTTTGAAGAATTTATTATCTGTATTGAGACCTTTATCATCGGAGGTTATATTTTATTTTCTGTTGTTATAAAGTCATTAGGGTGGTTGGAGCCTGCAGTAGGAAGACATAGATGTTTGGTTTAAGCTGCAGTCTTCTTCGTTTGGAGAAGGGAACCAAGAGGGTGGGGGTGTTCTGGCTTGTATGTATGTATGTTTGTTACCAATGTTTTCGCCTGTGTTTGTCTGTCTGTTTGAACAGCCTGGAGCCCACAATCTTTCATATATCATTAATTTCATAAACATAAATTTTTACCGAAGACTCATATCCTGACAGTAATTTTCAAGATTATAGGCCAAAGAGCAAAGTCAGGAAAATTTTTCGTAAAATTGGAAAAGTCCCTGTCTTTAATATTGAACGAATTTTCAAAAATTCATAACTCTGTCAAAAAGGATCAAATGTCTTTCATATTTAAGTGTTGTGCCGGATGCTATCCTTTATCGACTGACAAAGTTTGATCCGGATCTGATCCAGATTACAGGTTTTGTGGCCATTTATATTTAACATTGAAAATCCCATTTAATGTATATTTTGCAGAGTAAAATTTACTCTGCTGGGATAACATTTGGTCCCTGTCTGAATTTAGTTCAATATACTCTATCACAGTGTAAAATAAACTCTTACTGGAGTACAAACATTTGATTTGACAAGAGGGTAGAGCTGATTTCACTCTATAATAGTGTATTTTACGCTATTTAGACTGGGACCAAATGTTATCCTGGCAGAGTATATTTTACTCAGCAAAATTTACTGTGTACATTATATGTTAATCAAAAGTGCCACAATCGCTCTCATATTTGAAAGTGAGGTACAGACTGGCACTCACCATCACCTGACAACATTTGATCCAGATCTGATCTGGATTGTGGATTTTGTGGACATTTGAATTTAATAGTAAAAAGCCCATTTGGTGTATATTTTGCATTATATCTCAATCAAAAGTGCCTCAGTCACTCTCATTTGTGACAATGAGGTGCAAACTGTCATTCTCAATGAACAGACTACGTTTGTTCCCCATCTGATCCGTATTGTGGATTTAGCGGATATTTGATTTTAACATTGGAAAGCCCTTTTGATCTGTACTTTATATTACATTTTAGCTTATGAAAAGCCACTTTTTTCCAAGGTAAAAATTTGTAGAATTGTAAACTAGTGTTGGTGGAGGTTTGTGCTCTACGAGCGCGATGCTTTAGTTATTTCCATCTCATTTTTCTTATACTATTTGATTTGTGTTTTATCTGTTTCCTGCTTTTGATGCTTAATACCCCTGTCACACTTTGATGATCTAGCCAGCGAGTGTATTAAAAACACTGGCAAACAGGGGCGTATGTCTAATAAGTTATGGGTACATTTTGTATAAGTTAAGAGCACATTGAAGCACACTGATCTATATCGCAATATGGCGAGTACCTCAAAAAACTTTGGGCATGTACAATATTTTCGACGTATACCAGCATATGTGTCATACCTTCCGTATATGCGGGCCATAAGTTGTAGGTAAGTTATGCAATTGTTGACATGTTTCTTGTAAGTTACTCATAAGTCCAAATACGTCCATTGTTGCTGTCCATTGATTGGCTGAACAAATGAAAGCTGCAGTCCTCATGCAAAGTCAGATTCATCATCACAGCCTGATGAGAATGTAGCCACATAAAGCAGCTTGATTTTGGAAGACAACTTCTGAAAATACTTTAGTTCCTTGTTGTGGCTGAAGAAACATCGTTTTAAAGCACGTCCCTCTGTGTTTGTCTGCCCCCTGTTGCCTCTCTCAGCCTCAACCAGAGAACACCAGCTCTTTGTGCCACAACAAGACAATTAACTTCTTTTGAAAATAAACTCAGCCTGGGGATGCGGGTATCTTTATTTGATTGGAGCTGCGACTCTTTCAACTTTCAACTGATCGGTACCCGCACGGGGGACCAATCAGACCGCGAACGGTGCTTCAAAAGTTTAAGGAGTTAAAACATCTCATTGACTGATGTCAGCGTTTACTACAGTCATCAGTCGCCTCTTCAGCATTCTGCATGTGATGAAAATAAATCCCATGACCACAAAGACAAAAATAAAATAAAATTACTCTTTTGCCTCTGTGTGGAGGGGAGAGGCCGCATGACATAAATGTCCCCGCCCGGGTGACTTGTAATATTACAGATTCTGATTGGCTGAAAGTTTGTTGTTGTAGAAAAAGAATGCGGTTCCTGTGCATATGAGGAAAGGTTAAACGAGCACAGCTGCACCTCCCTCCCTCCCCCCAATTTTTCTCAACGGATTTACGCTGATCTCAGCAATGGCCCAGAAGTCCAGAAAAAGTCGGAAATCTGCGGATCTACGGAAAATTCTCATCCCTAAATATAAGGTCAGCTTTCCAAAGATGGGCTAATTTACCAGTATTTCTTTTAGTAGGATTAATGCTGCGTTTACGCATAACGACGACAAGTCACGAATGCCACAAAGTGCACATTCTTGGCCGCTGATCACGAATGTGATTATTCGGGGCAGAGGTGTCAGGTGTCCTCAGGAACTGCTGCAACCTGTTACCACACGTTACGATTAATGGCACATGTTGCTGGAGAATTATCAGGAACCATTACGCACGGTCAAAAATAGTGTTCCGTGCTGTTGCGCATAACAGCGCATCGTTAAGTTCTGTCACGTTGTGAATGAGGTGAACTGTCTCCACACACACACACACACACACACACACACACACACACACACACACACACACACACACACACACACACACACACACACACACACACACACACACCCATATTCATCCAACCGAATTGAGATCGGTCCAGTTTTTCAGAAGAACTTTGTGACTGCATGCGTAGTTGGGCTCTGTGCCATGGAGTGGCGCAGAGGAGGAGGAGGACAGAGCCAGATGTGGCGGCTTCATGCGGCTCTTGTCTCGCGCATTTTCCCAACATCAGGCACATGCAGCAGGTGGAACACCTGCAGGAGTGCGCTGAAGAGCACTGAAATTAGACTTTTAGCCGACTTGGTGTCAGCAATCAAACTGAATGCGGTGCAGCAGGGTTTAATTGTGCGCGCGCTTCTTCCTCCGCCAGACTGGAGGAGGTGCAGAGATGTCTGGCTGCACGTGAGTCTCCTCTCGCTCCTCTGGTTGCTCAGACTCGTTCTCCCGCTCATCGGTTACAACAGCAGGTGGAACACCTGCAGGAGCGTCCTGAGGAGCTTCAGCAGGAACTGTGAAACGACATTTGGAGCTGAGTTTAATTGTGCGCACGTGACAGAAAACTAATTCGTGGCATGCAGTGAAATGTGACGTCGCGTTACAAGTCGTGTCAAAACTTGACAGTTTCCGTGTCACTTCGTAATAACGTGTGTCAGTTTGGGCTCCAAGAACCATCACAGGAACCACTATGAACGTTGTCACGTTCTATTAAGGATCACTACTCATCAAGACGGATCAACACGCTCACTTGCGACCTCCACGACGTGAGACGAAATGAGGGTGGTGTGTGACATTCGTGGAAGATTTTTTGACAAGCAAAAAACATGCTCCACGAATATCAAGAATATCACGCACCAACACGCACTATTAAGAAACCTATTCATTCAACCTATTGCGTTAAGTCACATTAAGAATGTCAAGAATGTGTCACGAATGACAGAAAAATGACATTCGTAACACGTCTTGGTTATGTGTAAACGCACCTTAATATAGTGAAAATTTATGTTTTACCCAAGTTCTTGCGCTTTTTTCAGTGTATTCCTCTGTTCTTAGCCAAAGCCTTTTTTAAAATCTATTGATCAAATGATTTCCTGTCTTTACGTAATCTGATGCATTATTATTTGGCAGCTAACATAAAAAAATACATTTACTGGTTAAAAGATCCTGATGCAACTTGGTACAACTTATTCTGGAAGACCTGTGGTTGGTATGTTGGTGCTGGGTATTTGTGAAGGTTCGGGTTGTGACACATTTATGTATTTTGATTGCACTTTATGTTTGCACTTTGTAAGTGATGCGCAGGTGTTTTATTATTTGATGACAAAATGATAAATAAATGTTTAAAAACCATACGAGCTCACTCACTCATCTTCAACCACTTACTCCAATAAAGGGTCACAGGGGGCTGGAGCCAATCCCAGCAGTAAAAGGGCATGAGGCAGGGTACATCCTGGACAGAACACCAGTCTGACACAGACAGACAAACAAACAAACACAGACACACCTACGGACAATTGTTAGTGGTGTCCAGTCCACCTAACTTGCATGTCTTTGGATGTGCAGGACGCTGGCGCACCCGGAGGGAACCCACACAAACACAGGGAGAACATGTACACTCCACACAGAAAGGCCACAGGTGGGAATTGATCCCATGACCTTCTTGCTGTGAGGCAGCAGTGCTAACCACTAATCCACCGTGCTGCCCAAAAAAAGTATGAGCTCAGACTCATAAATCAAAGTTGCAGAGAGTTTTTGGCATCACTCGGATGTTGTCCAGAGTTGAGCCGCGGAGCCTTGCTGCTGACGCTCAGCGGTATCTCGATGACATCCTCCTCGATGATCTCCCCCTGTGGGACGATTTCACCTTCTGCAGAGTTCTTCTTGCAGCTCAGTCCTGAGAAGGGGCTACACCACGACAGAGAAAACGGGCCACCAAACGCCACCTGCATGGCCTCCCAGCACGGCGTCTTCCCCCATTTCCCCGCCTCGCCTTTCAGACGTTCGATTCCCTAAAGGAGACAGAACAGAACGAGTGTGAAAGTCGTTTTAGCATAAACTAAGTTCACCGGCTGTCATGCATTACAGCAAAGACGATGACAGCACAAACAAGACAGCACAAGAACGCTTTAGACTTGAGTCTCAGAAAAAGACGTTCCAGCTTTAACCTTTGAGTTAGAGACAGTGAAATAGACGTCAGATTGTCTTCAGTGGTGCAAACGTTGAACCATTAACAGAAATAATGAGATTAAATCAGACTTTGGTTTCTACTTCTGGTTCACAGACGAGTCAATTCTACCTGTAAAAACACTTCAGTGCATGCTGCAATACTGAAAATTAAAACTGCATTTTTTTATGTGTGCAACTGAATATTTATTTGTTCTAAAACTGCTGCAACTTTTTATAAAAAAAAATCTGCAAACCTGCAGTGCAGTTTATGCACGTGTGCAAGAATATGTTTTCCATTTCACTGCAACTTCAAATTTATTTTAGTCCAATATAATTCCCGTTTCTGAGAACATGCACTGTTTAAAGCCCCTCTGTGTAGGATTTTAGCACCTCCTAGTGGTGGTTGAAAATGTTGCGCTGTAAACCGCTTCACCACCTCGGCACAACATGAACACATTTACGTGGAGGCCTTATTATTGTCACTGTGAGCGTAAAATGCCTGAAGCAGGGGTCTGACCTGTCACGAAACACGATTCGAGTTTACAACTCGCAGTGGGAGATGATGGAACAAGACTGATCAAGAAATAAACAGACTCTTCTCCACAAAAAGTGAAGTGAAAATACTTGATCTGATTCATCTTTGTGAATAAAGCATAGCTGAGTGAAGATGGTTTGTAAAGCTTTGTGATCGTCAGTGAGCTTCATCACTGTTTCATACAGTCCCGATGTCTTCTGACGGCTCAGAAATGAAGCATTTTTTCTATAATCAGAGATTTTAATAAAATGTCAAAATTTATGTTTTCATACAGTGAAATAAAAAACTGTGTCTTTTCACTTCACTGTACAAAAGCAACTATGCAATTACAGAACATTTTCTTAAATATTGTGATTGTACAACATGAGTTAATTTGTATTTGTTTCTAAACATATTTTAAAACGTCTTAAAGCGAAGGTGGTGATAAATCGGAGCACAACCGTGTTTTTCTGTGTCACCTGCAGCTTTTTGCAGATGTCAGAGATTCATTTTCCTCCAAACAAACTTTAAGGAAGCGCAATAATTTTAGGAAGCTTTTACACAGAGGGGCTTTAAAACACACACACACACACAAAGTCAAATGGGGGGGGTGATGCTTCATGCACTGTTTTTTTTCTGCACATGGGGTTCACTCATTCCTTGATGTTTGGTTGAATCTGAAACAGTGAACACTGTGTCAGATGGGACTCAGCATGCGGGTGACGTCTGAAGCAGAAGAGCTGACGTGGCGATCTTACCTCTGTCAGACCTACAGAGTTCTGCATCAGAAGCTTCTTCTGGCAGAGCGACTGATCAACCAAATCAAATGCATGAATGCACGAGAGAGAGAGAGACCAAGACCGGAAACGGGCAGAAGGAAGGTCAAAGGTCAGGCGATGGAAGAGGAAAAACAAAGGGACTTAAAAACATAAAAATTTCAGATTCAGATTAATTTTCAGATTAAATTCAGAGCCGACTGTAAAGTCAATAAACCACATCCAAAAATAAAATAAAAAACAAGCAGGCTGTTTGCATTGCAACGGAGAAGAATTTATTCTGTGCACATGTGCTCAAACACTTCCAAAATATTAAAAATTTTACTTAAAAATTAAAAAAGGTTTAAAATGTCACTTTCATCCGCCAAACTCAGAACATCATAGCTGCATTGTGTCACAACAGGAAGTTAACGGTTCACACGGCGCAGTCAGAACACAACACATCCAACAAAGAAGAATAAGAAAAGAGTCATCAGGAGATGACATGAAGTTATCGGGCTACATTTTTCCAGCAGAATTCCTTCCATGCATGAGATTTTGTCATTTTCCATTGAAATATCCAGATGTCTTCCCATTCTTTGTCTGTTATTGTCATGCTTCCTTCCCTTTCCCATTTAACTTGTATATATTTTGTTGAATTAGTTTCTAAATTCTGCAGACTTACACAACCGGAACATAATCCCTCTCTCAATTCATATACATCAATAAATAATTGGACAAAGGGTTTACTGGCCTCTCTACCGTCCCTGTTTTTATTTTATGATTATAATAATGTCGTAGCTAAAGATATCTATAGAAATCTTGTTTTTGTAATGAAAAATGATCCTTTAGACTTTGAAAACTCATAATTGTATCCTGTATAATGCTGCACATTGATGTGATGCCTTTTTCGAACCAAGCTTTGAATCTATCATCAAATTTGTTTGGTATGAAATCCGAATCACAGGCACACCAACTTAAAATTCTAACATCCACGTCCAGTTTATATTTTCTAATTAGTCAATCAATCAATCAAGTTTATTTATATAGCGCCAAATCACAACAAACAGTTACCTCAAGGCGCTTTATATTGTAAGGCAAGGCCATACAATAATTACGTAAAAACCCCAATGGTCAAAACGACCCCCTGTGAGCAAGCACTTGGCGACAGTGGGAAGGAAAAACTCCCTTTTAACAGGAAGAAACCTCCAGCAGAATCAGGCTCAGGGAGGGGCAGTCTTCTGCTGGGACTGGTTGGGGCTGAGGGAGAGAACCAGGAAAAAGACATGCTGTGGAGGGGAGCAGAGATCAATCACTAATGATTAACTGCAGAGTGGTGCATACAGAGCAAAAAGAGAAAGAAACACTCAGTGCATTATGGGAACCCCCCAGCAGTCTAAGTCTATAGCAGCATATAACTAAGGGATGGTTCAGGGTCACCTGATCCAGCCCTAACTATAAGCTTTAGCAAAAAGGAAAGTTTTAAGCCTAATCTTAAAAGTAGAGAGGGTGTCTGTCTCCCTGATCCGAATTGGGAGCTGGTTCCACAGGAGAGGAGCCTGAAAGCTGAAGGCTCTGTCTCCCATTCTACTCTTACAAACCCTAGGAACTACAAGTAAGCCTGCAGTCTGAGAGCGAAGCGCTCTATTGGGGTGATATGGTACTATGAGGTCCCTAAGATAAGAAGGGACCTGATTATTCAAAACCTTATAAGTAAGAAGAAGAATTTTAAATTCTATTCTAGAATTCACAGGAAGCCAATGAAGAGAGGCCAATATGGGTGAGATATGCTCTCTCCTTCTAGTCCCCGTCAGTACTCTAGCTGCAGCATTTTGAATTAACTGAAGGCTTTTCAGGGAACTTTTAGGACAACCTGATAATAATGAATTACAATAGTCCAGCCTAGAGGAAATAAATGCATGAATTACTGGGCTCGACAATAGCACTGGTACGATGGCCCGGCTGCCTTTTTTACATGTTCCGGGCCACCACGGGCCAGTGAAGTTCATATTTCACTGGTCCGTATGGGCCAGTAAGAATTAAAATCGCTTTGGGCAGATTTATTAGTCTAATGCTGCGTTCACACCGAGCGCGATCAGATGCTACAAATTCGCGGGGGTCGCGTGGCAACGGACGCGCCTCCTTCACCCGGTGTGTCGCTCTGCTTTTGCTGCGAAAATTCTCCCCGGTGCATCATCAAATAGGAGGAGCTTCCATTCAGCTCGCCGGCTCCGGTTGTCAGTCAAGTTAACATGACGGTGTTGTGTGTGGGCCGCCAGAAGAGGAGGTACTGCTGGCCCACCACCAGTGGGCGCCCTGCCTGAAGTGCGGGCTTCAGGCACGAGAGGGCGCTGCCGCCATGGACACAGCCGGGGGTGACAGCTGTCGCTCATTACCTCTTGACAGCTGTCACCCATCTACTCAACATCATCTCACTCCATAAAGACCAGACGTCATCTCCACCTCGTTGCAGAGATATCATACTTCATTGGAGGTAATATCCTCAGCCGTTTTGCAATATTGTTTGTATATTGTGAGTGTTTGCAGGAGTACCGGTACCGCTGTCAGTGGAAGCTGAGAGTGCGCTAGAAGGCACTCTTTTCCCTGAGGAATCTTCAGTACTCTGCAAGTTATTGAGTGAGAGGTGGAGGTGGCATTCCCACCGTTGTTGTTACTGGGTGTACACACACCCACACTTGACTGTCTTTGTTCTTCGCCAGCAGTACCAGATCCGACAGTCGGGGACGGTGATCACCTGGGAATTCGGGACTTGGTGGCTCCAGTATTCACCAGGTTCTGGGGCGGCGGAAATCGTGTGGTTCCGGCTCTTCTCAGGACAGACGTCTTCTATCCTCGAGCCTGCCCACACGTCACCTTTGTATATTGACTGTTATGATATTCTGAGATTGTCTGTATGTTCGTTGTGCACATTCACAACATTAAATTGTTATATTTTGGCTCATCTATTGACCGTTCATTTGCGCCCCCTGTTGTGGGTCCGTGTCACTACACTTTCCCAACAGACGGACCTTGATCACACGGAGCGAGTTGTTGTGGAAAGCTGACAAACGTCATGAGACGTTCCCAATTCAGGCAGTATCATTATTTGCTGCAGGAGCTGCGTCTGGATGATGGCTGCTTTCAGCGGTCCTTCTGCCTCTGCAGGACCCAACTTGAGGACCAACTGTCCCGTTCACGCGCGCACATGTAAACAATAAAAAAAAAAGAAAAAAAAGAAAAAGAAACTCCACTCCCGCTGCTGTGGGGCTGCTGCTCCTCCAAAAACTCTTGTCATAGTTGTGAAATAAAGGACAAAAGAGACATACGTCCTGCTCACAGGCTGCTACCAGAGACAGGACATGTTGCACCACTTCGCAATGTTGGGAACATTGCCGAAGTACAGACAAACTTCGTCTGCAGGCGCATCTTCTGATGTGGCGCAAATTTCGCTTCAACATCGACGCGTCATTTTCGCTTAAGCAAGATCGAGCGCAGTGAATATTATGAATTTCTTGAAACCTCCTGCCCCTGGGCAGAAACCAGGAAAGCAAAGGAAAGAACAGCTATCACCCTCAAAACAAGCACAGAAGAGGAAGGCTGCTGATGCTGAATATGAGAAGAAAAGGGTGAGGAAAACTTGGCAAACTTCCTGGAAGAAAAGACGGCCATAGCTGGAGCGTGATGAGGAGAGTGAGGTTGTCTTCTGTGGAACTTGTAGGGCCATGCCAGAATATGCTAACAAGTAAGTATAAATATACCATGTCCTGGTAGACAATGTGGTATGATTTCATACGCCAGTTTAAAAGTCTAATCAGTATGCCCTTGTGGGAACCCCACGGTGACAACATTAGCAAGGGAACTTGGTTTATGAAATTTAACATATTAATTTTGTAAATGATCAAGAAATAAATTTATTTTTGTATTAATGTCTGAGTGTTGAAAAAATTCCTATCAGTTACCTATCAACATTTTTTTCAAAGTTTACTCACTTTAAGGTTTTTATCATGTAGTATAAGAATTTTGTATTTGTTTTCAAGTGTTTTTACATTAAGGAAACCCAATTCTAATGTCTGAGTGTTGATTTAAAAAATTCTTATCAGTTACCCCCCGGTTCGGCACAGGCGTGAAAGTATGGGCCAGTGATATTTTCATCCGGGCCAGTAACTTTCAGATTCTACTGGCCCTGTGGGCCAGTGCATAAATTGCCTTATTGTCAAGCCCTGAATTAGTTTTTCAGCATCACTCTGAGACAAAACCTTTCTAATTTTAGAGATATTGCGTAAATGCAAAAAAGCAGTCTTACATATTTGTTTAATATGCGCTTTGAATGACATATCCTGATCAAAAATGACTCCAAGATTTCTCACAGTATTACTAGAGGTCAGGGTAATGCCATCCAGAGTAAGGATCTGGTTAGACACCATGTTTCTAAGATTTGTGGGGCCAAGTACAATAACTTCAGTTTTATCTGAGTTTAAAAGCAGGAAATTAGAGGTCATCCATGTCCTTATGTCTGTAAGACAATCCTGCAGTTTAGCTAATTGGTGTGTGTCTTCTGGCTTCATGGATAGATAAAGCTGGGTATCATCTGCCTAACAATGAAAATTTAAGCAATGCTGTCTAATAATACTGCCTAAGAGAAACATGTATAAAGTGAATAAAATTGGTCCTAGCACAGAACCTTGTGGAACTCCATAATTAACCTTAGTCTGTGAAGAAGATTCCCCATTTACATGAACAAATTGTAATCTATTAGATAAATATGATTCAAACCACCGCAGCGCAGTGCCTTTAATACCTATGGCATGCTCTAATCTCTGTAATAAAATTTTATGGTCAACAGTATCAAAAGCAGCACTGAGGTCTAACAGAACAAGCACAGAGATGAGTCCACTGTCTGAGGCCATAAGAAGATCATTTGTAACCTTCACTAATGCTGTTTCTGTACTATGATGAATTCTATTAGTGATCTCCAAACCTTGAGAGAAGATTTCACCCACAGATTCTTGATTCTATCTATGTACTGTTGTAGATTTTTATCCGGTAATACAGCCTGCGTATGTAAATCAGGTATCAAACTGCGTTCAATATCTTCGTGCGTTGTTTGAGGGATTGCACCAGCAGAGCAGAAATGTCATCTGTGCTGAGATATAGTAGTTTTCCAAGCATGGTAGACCCCATCCCCCCTTCTGTTTAAGTAGCTGTAGTGTTTTAATTCTGGGTTTCTTCCCTTGCCATATAAATCTTGGTATTATTTTATCTGACTCACCAATTTTTTTTTTGTAATTAGGATTGGTAACATTTGAAATAGATAAAGGAGCCTCGGTAATATATTAGTTTTCATTGTTTCAATTCTTGCAATTTTTAGGCTGTTTATTGCATCTACTAATTATTTTGGGGTTATTTCTGCACTTGGAGCTTTGTTTTGTTCCTCTGTCATAACTGGCAAATCTAGAGTTTCCAGAAATGAGTCAGTTTGATTCCCTTCAGCTTCTGTTGTCCTAGAATAGAGCCACTTCAATCTGCTCTTGCTTGCTTTCCATGCTATTTTTTCAGGTTTCATATTTTATTTATCGTATTATTTGCATATTGCGTTTTCAGTTTTCAAGCTAGTAATTTTGTAAATTTAGAACCATTTTCATAATATCTTTGTCTAGTAAAGAGCACTTTCTTCTCAATTTCCTGCGTATACTTAGGGAACAACTCTGTTGTGTCTGATGATTTGCGGACATTAATGCTGGATTTTATGGTCACAAATCAAGTTTTAAAAAGGAGTTTTACCACTAAAACGGATTTTTGCAACCATAATCCAGCATTAACGTCCACAAATCATCAGACACAAGGGACGTATTGTCATTCTTATCCAATTCCATCATTTGCAGGGTTTATTTTTCTGTAAGTTGTCAAAGGGTGGGTTCGGCTCGTAGCAACAACGTCTTCATGTCAAACTAGAAATCCTGTGAGCAGACCCACAGATTCTTCCATCTTGTCAGCTGCATTGAGTAATTCTGTATCAGAATCCACATCAATACTTTAGTATGGTAACTTAAAGCCACGCATTTTGCCATCGTCATCACAGCACTAGTTTCTCTTGCTCTCAGTTGACAGCCCCGTTATTGACACCTGCGTAACAACATGGTCAGGGCGCAGCGTAATACATCAAATGTGAAATGGTTGAACATTTTGCCACTGTCAAGGTGATATTTTATGGTCTGAAATCTCACACGATTAACCAATCAGATTTGCGTAACAAATGTAATTGGATTAGAAATTAGGTTCATTTCATTTCTAACGTTTTTATTTTTTGCAGTGTATCTGAATCTTGATTTAGTGCATGGAAGCTTTCCAATTGCTTGAATTGTTTTTGTAGTTCAAGCTGTTATCTTTGGCATAATTTCTTTTTGAGCGAGGGCATAGCCATGATCCCGCCCGTAGGACAGCCTTTGCTGCATCCCATATCATAAGTGGTGAGGTTTCTCCATTAGCATTTTCCTCTATGTACATTTGAATTTCATTTGCCATTTGCTTCTTGAACAGTGGGTCATTGAGGAGGCTGGAGTTAAACTGCCATGCTGTATTCCTCCTGTAGCTTTCCAAATTGAGAGTGAGGTATATCAGGGCATGATCACTTAGGTCCATTGTGCCAATTTCTGAGTCCACAATCTTTGACTTATCTCAGCCAACAATGATGAAGTAATCATTTCTAGTGTACACTGAATGGGCAGTGGAATAATGTGTATTGTCTAGCAGCAGGGAACATTTCTCTCCATATATCAATTAATACTACTTCATTCATCAATTCTTAAAATTTTTTACTTATTGCTTTAGAGGCATGTGAGGGGTTTGACACATCTCGCTTTGGTTGCAAATGCAGATTAAGACCCCATCAAAATGACTCACTATCCTATCAAAGATTTTCTTATAGAACGAAAGACGACTTCCGGCGGGGGGGTGTGTGTGTGTGTGTGTGTGTGTGTGTGTGTGTGACATCTGTCCCTTCTAGTATACCTCTAACCAGGATAAATCTTCCTTCTTTATCTTTCTGAACATAGGAAAGCCAGTTTGTTGGAAAGTAAAATAGCTACACCTCTCTTGTGCTTAGCTTTATATGATGAAAAGAAAAGGTTTGAGAAGCCATTTTTTAAAATTTCTCATGTTCTGCATCATTTAAGTGTGTTTCTTGTAGATGCACAACTTGTGCCTTTTCTTTTTTCATTTTCAAAACTATCTTACTGTGTTTTACTGCATTGAACATTCCATTCACGTTGAAGGAAACAAATGTGTGTTTTTGATGAGCCATCTCGTTTTTTTAAGCAGGCTCAGAGTATCAGAACTATCTGCTACAGATCTTCCCTCTTGTGACATACTGAAGTGCAAACAAGTGAACACATGAACAAAGCAGCTATTAACATTAAACAAGCTGAACAAGTACAAAACATTAGCTTTAAAAAAGGGAATTCATCAAATGATCCATTAAATAGCCAGAATATCTTTGGCTTTGCCTCTTTAGGCACCTGCAGGTAGAGGGTGCTCCGCAGCAGTTTAGACCATAAACCATCCATTGCATTAAATGGTTATTGTTGTCAACCTCCAACTAATTTTATTATCTATTTATTTTGAGTAGATTTGGAGTAAAAAGAAAAAGGGGGGGGGGGGGGGGCGGGGCGGGGGGCCAGGCCAGAAACCTGTCTCTCTACCATATACATCTGTATTGAGGAAAATATGTTCTTTGTCTTGATTAATTATACACTATTATTTATAGCATTGTCTTTTACTCCTTACCAGTCTTGTTTTGAAATTTGAACTAGAGTAGAATTGAGTGTGTTAGCTTGCTTTTTCCCGTCTCTCTTTTTTCTCTTTCTTTTCCTTTTGGCCATTTTCACTACTTTTTAAGTAGAAGTTTGTCGTCTGAACATCTGCAGCTTTTCTCTGAGGTCAGTGCTCTGTGGTCCGCCATGCGCCAGGGGTCCTGGTTCAGTTTCTGGAGTGGGTCCTCCGGTGGGGGAACAGCTTTAGCTGGGAGACCCCTGGCCTTCATGTCTCTTGTGGCTTCGCTGATCGTGTGATGGAGTCATGTCCCGTCCTCGTAGAAAACCCGCAGTCTGGCTGGATACGGCGTCTGGAAGTGGATGTTCCTCACCTTTAACATTCGTTTCACCTCGTTGTATTCCTTCCTCTTATTCAGGACGGCGGAAGGGTAGTCGTGATCATAATATATTCTATGATCTTTGAGGAGGATTTCCTTCTTTTCTCAGGCTCTGCGAAGGACTTCTTCTTTTGCTTTATATCTGTGAAATTTTTAGAGACCCTGCAAGGCTTATGACAAATGTGGGTGTGGAATCCATTGGCTTAACGGGGAAATTAGTGCAGAAAATCCACTATGGTGATAGTGCAGTTTATTATGTGGCAGGAAGGGAAATTCGTCCTGTTGAGACTGTAGCCTGTTTCCGCAGATGTGTCCATAAAAATCATAGAGGTATATGCTTTGCAAACTTAATACCCATTACTACATTGGATGACGTTGAAATTGAGGGTGGCCCATTGGCTGTTCCAGCAATATCAAATATTTTGTGTCTGCTACCTACAACCTGCGTGGAATGTCTCAAACCTAAACCTACTTCCAGGCATCTTATACATGCTACTCTGGAACCACTCCTAAATCTAAACAGTCCAACTGTCAACCCCAATAAGGTCCTTAGTCTGGGTCTCATTAACATAAGATCACTGTCCTCAAAATCATTGCTGATTAATGATCTAATTATGGATCATCACTTAGATATGATTGGGTTATGTGAAACCTGCTTAAGCCTACAGCTGTCCTCCCCTTAAATTAGGCCTGCCCACCGGTGTACACATTTAGTCACATCCCTCGTGATGCGAAGCAAAGTGGGGGTGTTGCTCTTATTTATAAATCTAAGTTTAGTTTATTAGCTGTTGGGGGTCACAAATATAACTCATTTGAACATCTGATTCTCCACCCTGCCCACAATGCTATGTATTGCCAAGGTCAGAAGAACAAAAATCAGCTGAAATACTTTGTCACTGTATATGGGCCCCCTGGCCCATACTCTGAATTCTTAGATGAATTTGGTGAGTTGATCTCTAACTTGTCAACTACTACTGATAACATTCTGATTATTGGTGACTTCAACATTCATATAAATAAGTCTTCTGATCCCCTCTGCAAATCATTTATGGAAATTGTGGATGCATTAGGATTTCAGCAATGCATTCAGGATTTGATGCACATTAGCGGAAATACCCTGGATTTGGTTCTTGCATGTGGTATTGTTGTCATCATTGGTCTCTGATCACTCACTTATTAGGTTGACAGTGTTTAGTGGAACAACAACCTTATTTATCACTGCGGCGACGCATCAACTCCTCAACAACGACTGAACTCGAAGCTAGACTGCCTGATATCTTAGCTCCATGTTTGAAAAATGCCCAATCAGTAGACCGTCTTGTGGATAATTTAAACTCAGTGCTCAAAACTACACTCGACATGGTTGCCCCACTTATATTAACCCGCCCCCCCCCCCTTGGTTCACCTTGGTTCAGTGATTACTTGCATGTCCTCTAGCCATAGGCTAGAACGAAAATGGCGTAGTCCAAAATTAGAAGTATTCCACCTCGCGTGGCACGATGCTCTCTTAAGCCTGGTTCAAACAACAGGATTTTAAAATTATCTTTAGGTTTCCAAAACCTGAGAGACCACACACGTGAAGATAAAAAAATCATAGATCTAACAGGTCTGGTCGTACAGTGTGTGGTGTTCAGCCTCCTGGCCCGATTAACTTCTCTTCATGTTGCCGCTGAATCTTAAACATAATTCTTATCACCTGCTCGACTGTTAGCAGCCCAGCTTTGGTGCTGTCAATGTGCTCCTCTCCTTCCTCAATCCTCTGATTTGTTTTGTTAATCTCATCTTTTATATCCTCCAATTGCTGACTGTTCTCTTTTCGGAATTCGAGTATTTCCTGCAGAATACATTCCATATTTACCTTTGGTCTTTCAGTGCTTCTCTGCCGTCCGCCATCTTTAGCATTAGCCCTGCTTCTGTAGCTTGTCGTTCCTCATCATTTTCATTTAAGTCCGCTGCGTTTTTCTTGCTTTTCATCCTCATCTTCATGGTTACCCCGCTATCCAGTTGTTTCTGATATATTTTTGTGGTTATTCTCTAGTTAGCAGGGCGTTTCAGTATTCAGGTCAGAGGAGACCGGAAGCCTCCGTCTGTTTTCTGATTGGTTTCTGTTTCACCATGTCCTGTCCATTTTCTGACCAAATCTTGTCTCGCCACACCCTGTCAGGTTTCTGTTTTGCTGCGCCCTGTCTGTTTTCTGTTTCACCACATCTTGTCCATTTTCTAACCAGATTTCTGTTTCGCCACACCACATCCATTTTCTAAGTGGTTTGTCTCGCTATGCCCCGTCCATTTTCTGATCAGGTTTCTGTTTTGCCTCACCCATTGTATTTGAGATCAACTGCTTTTAAACTACTTTAAATATTTTACAGTTGTTACGTCTGCCAAGGATGCAATAAAATCATCTGCATTTATTTATTTGTCTGTCTGTGTGTTAGCAGGATTATGTTGAAACTACTGCATTGATTTTGACAATTTTCACCACATATACGGTGGATTAGTGGTTAGCACTGTTGCCTCACAGTAAGAGCGTCATTCAATAAGATAAGATTCAATAAGAGCGTCATTCCAGATCAATCCAGATGGGTTTGATTCCCACCTGTGGCCTCTGTGTGTGGAGTTTGCATATTCTCCCCGTGTTTGCGTGGGTTTCCTCTGGGTGCTCCGGTTTCCTCCAACATTTAAAGACATGCAGGTTAGATGGATTTAATTGTCCAGGTCTCCCTTGCAAAAGAGGTCTTGATCTCAATGGGACAAACCTGGTTAAATAAAGGTTACATGAAATATACATATTAGGCCTTTGAAGAACCCATGAAATTTATGAGGTGATCTGGATTTTGGATCGTTTCACTTTATATATGCTTTGAACGATTACTGTTAGCAAGAGTACTTCAAAACTACTGCATGGATTTTGATGTAATTTTTAACACAGATACATATTGGGCCATGGAAGACGCCATTAAATTTTGGAGGTGATCTCGATCCGAATCCAGATTCTGGATCAACATTTCACTTTATATACACTTTGAAGGATTACGTCAAAACTACTTCCCGGATTCTCACCAAATTTGCACCACAGACAAATATTGGGCATGGAACACTCCACTGAATTTTGGAGGTGATTCGGATCCAGATTTTTGGACATTGGAAATCTCTGACTGCTCCTGTTTAAACTGTCTTCCATTTGAGTAATTGATCAACAATGTGGTTTTAAACTGTTTCAAAACTATGTTTTAAAATGTATAACTGTTATTTATTAATAATTTTAGCAGTAAATGTTGTACAAACTATTTTCTGACATTTCATAGAGTATTTCTATAAAACTAACAGCTGACTGTACGTCTGAAAGGAGCTGCAGGTTTGTGGTTTTGAGCGTTCGATCTCTAGTGTGTAAATGGTTGTTTTGGTTAAATGCTTTGATTAGTGAGGAACTGGTGCAGATCTTGTCTCTTCATAACCTGTGGCACAGCTGGATGTGTTCAGACTCACTTTAATGCCAAACCTGTGATGCTTTGAGGATTTTTATTTAAACCACTTCTCAGACTAACACACATTTGTGGAGTTTGTAGAATCTGGAACATGGCAACAACATGGAACAACTTAAAGTGACTGGGTCACAAATACAGATTAGAGTCTGTCATTAAAGTTGGGAAAAATAGCTTTTTTTTCTTTTTTTTTTTTGCTGTTGAACAAAATGTTCAAAATTCATTTTATTGCTCAAACTCCTGACTCAAACCATTAAAAACCACTTTAAGTGTGGCAACAGTAATTTTGCAGAATTTGACACAAGATGTAATTTAAACGTGACTCGGTTTGAATGAACAGAAATATCAAATAACAGCCATGTGCACCAGAAACATAATCTTTAATATGAGACTAAAAGACAAATATGAAGCTGCCGGACAAAACAAGACACAAGTGAAAAAACAAAAATAAAAACATATTGTACGAGTCTCAGCTTCCAACAGTTTGAACCTGACTTTTGTTTTCAGCGGAACAGATGATTTATTCCCATCACAATAAAAACCTTTTAGAGAAAACTGTGGTCATTTATCACTTCCACATTTTACTACATTTGAAGTGAGAGAAACCTTTCTGCTAACTGGGTCATCATGGTGGGTTTTTTTAAGGTTGGATTTTGTTTGGCTGTAATTCTGTCACAGACGAGCAGCAACCGTCACATGTGGCAGCCGCTCAGTGATTGGTCAAATGAAGACGAGGAGCAGGAAGTTACAACATCGTCTGTGTTTGACTTCCTGTTTGAGAACACGCTCAGGAGCGAGTTTGTCTGAGACACACCCAAAAACAAGATTCTAAAACCAGAAGGCTGATCTCCATCCTCTGGCCCCACCCTTTCTCGGCATGGACTTCTAAATCTGAGCAATGATTGGCTGAGAGGTCTTACGTCATTATTGCAACCTAGTTGATACACCAGCAAGGCAGCCTGGGAGGCGGAGCTTATTTTGGCCAATCGTTGAATAACATAATTTAAAACAAAAACAACTTTAAAAATTCCAGTTGTTGCTGAAGATGAGCGATAATGCTGTGTAACCAGGTAGCTGTAGACTGCAGTGCACCCTGGTGGCCACGTTAGTTTGAGTGCCCCCTGTGGTCAGAAAGTTCCAAGGTTCTTTCTCTGATTTCTGGGTGAGTTTGTGAGCAGTGTTGTGTTCCAGCACACTCAGCATTTCTGGTGTTGACGTGCAGATGTTCATCACAGCCAACGCTAAAACCCAACCTTAAAGCCACCTGAGAAGAAGAAATCAGTCTGAAGTTCGTCCGACACATCTCTGAACGAGCATCTGAATAACTCTGCTTGACATTAAACCTGATTATTATTAATATCTGAATGCCATCACAGGAGGTCAGTGACTGAAGCAGCTTTTACCATCGTGTTGAGAGCCACAAACAGCAGCACACAGTTTGCAGGCTGGAATACAAAGAAACATGTTTGAAAAAGTGAAAATGCTGATAGATCAGAGGTTTAGGCAGTTTTGGAGATGGTTGGATTTTTGCCAAAGTCATTCCAGGGCTGATTACACGGTGGTTCCAAACCCTGGTCCTCAGGGATCCACAAACCTGCACATTTTCCATTTCTACCTGCTCTACCAAAAGGTGATTACTGTATTTTCTGGAGTATAAATGTCATCTTGATCCTGAACCATCCCTTAGTTATGCTGCTATAGACTTAGACTGCTGGGGGGTTCCCATGATGCACTGAGTGTTTCTTTCTCTTTTTGCTCTCTATGCACCACTCTGCATTTAATCATTAGTGATTGATCTCTGCTCTCTTCCACAGCATGTCTGTTTCCTGGTTCTCTCCCTCAGCCCCAACCAGTCCCAGCAGAAGACTGCCCCTCCCTGAGCCTGGTTATGCTGGAGGTTTCTTCCTGTTAAAAGGGAGTTTTTCCTTCCCACTGTCGCCAAGTGCTTGCTCACAGGGGGTCGTTTTGACCGTTGGGGTTTTTCCTGTAATTATTGTATGGCTTTTGCCTTACAATATAAAGTGCCTTGGGGCAACTGTTTGTTGTGATTTGGCGCTATATAAATAAAATTGATTTGATTTGATCTTTTTAATTTGGGATTTTTGTGCAATGTTGTTGTTTACTTTTACGATTTATGTTATTGCTGGAATTTATTTTGTTTAGTGTTCTGATTCCTGGGAAACTCTTAATATAAATATTTATAATATTATTTGTAGTAATGAATGTGTATGGGTTTTTTTTTTTTTTTTGGAATATACAACTCCAATGCCAATGAAGTTGGGACGTTGTGTAAAATGTAAATAAAAACAGAATACAGTGATTTGCAAATCCTCTTCAACCTATATTCAATTTAATACACCACAAAGACAAGATATTTAATGTTCAAACTGATAAACTTTATTGTTTTTGTGCAAATATTTCCTCATTTTGAAATGGATGCCTGCAACACATTTCAAAAAAGTTGGGACGGGGCCACAAAAGACTGGGAAAGTTGATGAATGCTCAAAGAACACCTAATTGGAAACAGGTGAGTGTCATGATTGGGTATAAAAGGAACATCCCCAACAGGCTCAGCTGTTCAAAAGCAAAGATGGGGTGAGGATCACCACTTTGTGAACAACTGCATGAAGAAAAAAAAAAAAAGTCCAACAATTTAAGAACAATGTTCCTCACCTTTCAATTGCAAGGAATGTAGAGATTCCAGCATCTACAGTCCATAATATAATCAGAACATTCAGACAATCTGGAGAACTTTCTACACATAAGCGGCAAGGCCGAAAACCAACATTGAATGCCCGTGACCTTCGATCCCTCAGGCAGCACTGCATTAAAAACCAACATCATTGTGTAAAGGATCTTACCGTGTGGGCTCAGGAACACTTCAGAAAACCATTGTCAGTTAACACAGTTCGTCGCTACATCTACAAGTGCAAGTTAAAACTCTACCATGCAAAGCGAAAGCCATACAACAACAACATCCAGAAACGCTGCCGCCTTCTCTGGGCCCGAGCTCATCTGAAATGGACAGACACAAAGTGGAAAAGTGTGCTGTGGTCTGATGAGTCCACATTTCAAATTGTTTTTGGAAATCATGGACGTCGTGTCCTCTGGACAAAAGAGGAAAAAGACCATCCAGATTGTTACCAGCGCAAAGTTCAAAGGCCAGCATCTGTGATGGTATGGGGGTGTGTTAGTGGCATGGGCAACTTACACATCTGTGATGGCACCAACTATGCTGAAAGGTACATCCAGGTTTTGGAGCAACACATGCTGCCATCCAAGCAACGTCTTTTTCAGGGACGTCCCTGCTTATTTCAGCAAGACAATGCCAAGCCACATTCTGCACGTGTTACAACAGCGTGACTTCGCAGTAAAAGAGTGCGGGTACTAGATTGGCCTGCCTGCAGTCCAGACCTGTCGCCCATTGGAAATGTGTGGCGCATTATGAAGCACAAACTACGACCCCAGACTGTTGAACAATTGAAGTTGTACATCAAGCAAGAATGGGAAAGAATTCCACCTACAAAACTTCAACAATTAGTGTCCTCAGTTCCCAAAAGCTTATTGAGTGTTGTTAGAAGGAAAGGTGATGTAACACAGTGGTAAAGATACCACTGTCCCAGCATTTTTGAAATGTGTTGCAGGCATCCATTTCAAAATGAGCAAATATTTGCACAAAAACAATAAAGTTTATCAGTTTGAACATTAAATATCTTGTCTTTGTGGTGTATTCAATTGAACATAGGTTGAAGAGGATTTGCAAATCATTGTATTCTGTTTTTATTTACATTTTACACAACGTCCCAACTTCATTGGAATTGGGGTTGTAAGTCACACAAGAGTATGTTGCAGGACCTTCCAAATTAGTAAAGAAAAAACAAAAAACTATTTGCAATACTCAACAACACAGAATGAAATGAACACAAATAAAATAATCACAATAATAAAATTACACTACATCAATGCACAAAAATCCCAAAATAAAGCACTCGGGGACATTTTACTTGTGTTTTTATTGTAGTACTTCCCTTTGCATCAAATAACATCCATTATTATCACTTACTGAGGCGTTGCTGGGACGGCAACGTAGATTTAAATTCACACTACCTGGCTATACTTGCCCGCAGCTGCCCACATTGGACGGGTATCCGGATACCTGCCCGCTGTGCGTAAACTGATGACATCATAGCGTGCGCAGCCCAAGAGCTGTACGCAGAGGAAAAGCTGAAAAGGCGAGAAGTGTGTGTTGGTCCCAATATGGATATTCCGGATGATTTTCTCATGAATAGTACGACAATGAACAGCAGCTAAAGCAGCCAGCTCGATGACGACGCACTGTCGAATTTGGAGAGCAGCGCGCTCCAGCCGACACGACAAAAGTTAAAGTGAGCCAACTTTTTATGTACGCGTTACGTGTTGTGTATCTCAGTAAGTGATAATAATGCAAATAACATGCATTTGTCATGCGGTATGCATTTTCTGAGTCCCTCCGTCCATGCCCAAAATGACAGATATTCGGGCGAATATCTGTCATTTTGGGCGACGGCATGGACGGAGGGACTCAGAAAATGCATACCGCCCTCCAAAAGCATGTTATTGTATTAATGTTATCCAACACACCTTTATTTGTCCATCTCACTTATTTTTGGAATTTAAAAGTCCTTTAGGTACACACCACAGGCTGAGGGCATCCAGCAAAAATCCACTGTTCAATTCCCCATCCATGTCCACGTACAGATGGTGCTAAATAAAGTAAAAAAAATTTACTTGACAAAGAAAAAACATACAAGTTTGGCAGACCTCCCAAACTAGTTAAACACACACACACACACAAAAAAGACTTTTTCTCCAAAAAGAGATGGAAAATGTGCAGGCCAAAGGTCCCTGAGGATCAGGATTGGGACCCATGACTTGACAGAAGTTCTGAAATCATCCCGGTTCCCCCTAATAGTCTGGTATTAGATGATGAAATGCGCATTTTATTTATTTTTGAACAGGACAAAAATACGCTAAACAAATTAAGCTCGACTCAGAGGGATCGTGTCCACATGCCACAAAGGAAAGCAAGAGTTCAGACAGATAAAGGAAGGAGAGAAGCTCATGACAGGAAATTAAACTAAAGGTCGCTCACAGTGGTTGCAAACAGGATTCACAAGCTGTTTCTTTTTCTCTGCAACTCGACGGCTTATCGAAAGCAAAGTGAAAATAAACGTGTAGTTCCTGTAACGGCCAACACAGACAGAAGGCAGCCGAGGCGCCGTCCACAGAAGTCACGTTCAGCATCGGCCGTCATCGCTGGGCCGTGGCGTCGGGACGGGCCCCGCTCCTCTCGCCCTTCCCAATTTGGTTTTGTCCCGTGGGGCTGAGCTGTCACACCACGTACTGATAGGTCTCAGCCTTCCCGTGGTCAGGCGTGGAGAAGGGGCTAAACCACAATAAGGAGAACGTGTGTCCGAACACCGTCCTCATGTTCATCCACTTAGTTTTTTTAGCCCATCTTCTCTCTTCCTTTTTCAACTGCTCTATGCCCTGAAAACAAGAGACATCCAAACTTCAGCCGGTGTCCCAGACAGTCATCAAAGTCCAAATCCAACCCCCTCAGTCCTGGAATACATTTGCTTTTAACAACGCGTGGATGTGGCGTCTGCTGAGAGCACTTGTATGATTACCATATAGCCACTAGGGGGCAGATCAGACACTTTAGCTTTAACTTTGAGTTTCTGCCAAACTGTTCATGATTTCTGTCATTTGGTTTTTGAGTTAGAAATTTATTTCTTTAAACTAATGAAGCCAGAGAGACCCTCTTTAATTAGAAGCCACTGATGTCCCTTAGCGTTGTCTTTAATTTTAATTATTCTATTATTATTCAAGTAGTTGGCCTCAGTGGCCACTAGAGTTTAGCTTTAGAAATTAAATAAATCCACAAACAGGCTCATTTCAAATTACATGCAACTTCAAAACAACACCCGCTCCTAATGTTCATGTATTTGGTGCAGCGAGCTCAGACATGGCCACCAGGTGGCAGTGTTCAGCTGTATGTGCCTGGTGTATTACATGAGTAAATTGCTTGTGCTGTTGATGTGATTAAAAGAGATTTTATTCACTTTGTGCTAGTGTCAAGATGACTGTTTTTGAGTCATCATGTTAACAACCTGGAGGGGGCGCTCATTCATTTTCGTTACTGACTCACTGTATTTTACAGAGTACGTGACTAGGCTTTTCACCACCATCCTCACAAACTCCAGAAACATGTGAGGACACAAAAGTGTTGAGTTTATTTCAAAGCATAAAAACAAAAGTTTCAGTTAGTGTTGAGGCAGAACCCGTCATAACGGCCGACTGACTCAAAACTAGGAATTATTCAAATCCTGGATCTGCTGCAGTTTCCACGTTGAGGCCAAATAACCTGAAGACCTCCAGCAACACGTCTTTGGAGCTACAGCACTTGAGAACTGAGTATTAAGTGGCTCTTCGCTGCTCGTCACCATTACATCACGAGCAAAAGGATCAGGATCAGAGAACGGTAATAAACATCCCTGCAAACTGTTCGCCAAATTAAAAGCAAGTGTATTCTAAAGGGACATTTTCAAAACACATAACCGCTTTTTTTCAGTTCATTTAACAAAATAAAAAACATTAAAATAAAATAATGTATGAATGGATTAAATAAGAAATATTCCTGGTTGACAAACTCACTGTTTCTGCCTCCAGATGATTTTCTCCAAATTTATGATGTCACAAATTCTCACTTTGTCATATTGTCAAAATGTTCCCGTAACTTTAATTGTGTTCTTGAGTTGCAGACAAAAAGAAGTTAAAAACAGGAAAAGGAGTAATCTCAGGTTGGTTTTCTGAGCATTAAAAGGACCGAATCACTTCATGAAAGAACCAAACATTAACGCAGGCGCCAAAAAACTAAAGATCCAACAGGTGGAGTTCAGACACAGGTTTAATGACCAGGAGCCAAAAACCACCCAGGAAGACTTCAAAATAAAATCAATCCAACAAAAAACCTTCAGAGCAACATTTGCAGTAGAATGTGAAAATTTCCCGACGTGATTTGTTACATGAATAAATTAATCAGTCGATGAAATATACAACATTACACAACTTTACAAAATTAATTTTGGGTTATTGACTCTGAAACATACTTTAATTACATCACGCAACTTGGACAAAGACACACAGATAACAGTTCCAGTACTGGTACCGTGTAGTGATGAGTCCAAACTACTGCAGTGAACCATGTTGTTCTTCCAGATTTGATGTATTTTGTATATTTGTCACAATTATCTGACACGTTCATACACATTTTAATAAAAGTCAAACAGAACAGCCACAAACTGCTGTTTTGTGCAGTACGGTGGATGTGCCATCTTGGGTCCTGGATGGCAACCACCCAGGCAGACAACTAGTTAATCCCCCACCTCTCGCCTATCTGCTGCCATCAGGCAAAACGTGGGCGTGTCCTTGATCTTCTTCAGCCGCTGGGGTCTTAAACAGTGAGCCATCTGTGTGCTGGATCATGTCCAGATAAACAGGTTAAGAGTCTGTGCGTCATCCTCGACAGGACGCCATTTTTCCAATCCCATTTCAATAACGTCGCCTGGTCTGCATACTTCCACCTGCCGTAATATTAACCATCACCCCCCATACCACTGCTATCCTTGTTCACACCCTTGTCACCTCTCCCCTAGACTAATTCCCTCGTCTATGGTCTCCCACCACAAATACATCCATAAGCTTCAGGTGGTTCAGAATTCAGCTGTCCGTATCATCACCAGAACCTCCTGGTTCTGCAACAACTTCACTGGCTCCCAGTTAAGTATTGAGTTCTAAATTCTCTTAACATTCAAGGCCATCCACAACCTCGCACCTCCATATCAATCAATCAATCAATCAATTTTTTTATATAGCGCCAAATCACAACAAACAGTTGCCCCAAGGCGCTTTATATTGTAAGGCAAGGCCATACAATAATTATGTAAAACCCCAACGGTCAAAACGACCCCCTGTGAGCAAGCACTTGGCTACAGTGGGAAGGAAAAACTCCCTTTTAACAGGAAGAAACCTCCAGCAGAACCAGGCTCAGGGAGGGGCAGTCTTCTGCTGGGACTGGTTGGGGCTGAGGGAGAGAACCAGGAAAAAGACATGCTGTGGAGGGGAGCAGAGATCGATCACTAATGATTAAATGCAGAGTGGTGCATACAGAGCAAAAAGAGAAAGAAACAGTGCATCATGGGAACCCCCCAGCAGTCTACGTCTATAGCAGCATAACTAAGGGATGGTTCAGGGTCACCTGATCCAGCCCTAACTATAAGCTTTAGCAAAAAGGAAAGTTTTAAGCCTAATCTTAAAAGTAGAGAGGGTGTCTGTCTCCCTGATCTGAATTGGGAGCTGGTTCCACAGGAGAGGAGCCTGAAAGCTGAAGGCTCTGCCTCCCATTCTACTCTTACAAACCCTAGGAACTACAAGTAAGCCTGCAGTCTGAGAGCGAAGCGCTCTATTGGGGTGATATGGTACTACGAGGTCCCTAAGATAAGATGGGACCTGATTATTCAAAACCTTATAAGTAAGAAGAAGAATTTTAAATTCTATTCTAGAATTAACAGGAAGCCAATGAAGAGAGACCAATATGGGTGAGATATGCTCTCTCCTTCTAGTCCCCGTCAGTACTCTAGCTGCAGCATTTTGAATTAACTGAAGGCTTTTTAGGGAACTTTTAGGACAACCTGATAATAATGAATTACAATAGTCCAGCCTAGAGGAAATAAATGCATGAATTAGTTTTTCAGCATCACTCTGAGACAAGACCTTTCTGATTTTAGAGATATTGCGTAAATGCAAAAAAGCAGTCCTACATATTTGTTTAATATGCGCTTTGAATGACATATCCTGATCAAAAATGACTCCAAGATTTCTCACAGTATTACTAGAGGTCAGGGTAATGCCATCCAGAGTAAGGATCTGGTTAGACACCATGTTTCTAAGATTTGTGGGGCCAAGTACAATAACTTCAGTTTTATCTGAGTTTAAAAGCAGGAAATTAGAGGTCATCCATGTCTTTATGTCTGTAAGACAATCCTGCAGTTTAGCTAATTGGTGTGTCTCCTCTGGCTTCATGGATAGATAAAGCTGGGTATCATCTGCGTAACAATGAAAATTTAAGCAATACCGTCTAATAATACTGCCTAAGGGAAGCATGTATAAAGTGAATAAAATTGGTCCTAGCACAGAACCTTGTGGAACTCCATAATTAACTTTAGTCTGTGAAGAAGATTCCCCATTTACATGAACAAATTGTAATCTATTAGACAAATATGATTCAAACCACCGCAGCGCAGTGCCTTTAATACCTATGGCATGCTCTAATCTCTGTAATAAAATTTTATTGTCAACAGTATCAAAAGCAGCACTGAGGTCTAACAGAACAAGCACAGAGATGAGTCCACTGTCCGAGGCCATAAGAAGATCAATCAATCAATCAATTTTTTTATATAGCGCCAAATCACAACAAACAGTTGCCCCAAGGCGCTTTATATTGTAAGGCAAGGCCATACAATAATTATGTAAAACCCCAACGGTCAAAACGACCCCCTGTGAGCAAGCACTTGGCTACAGTGGGAAGGAAAAACTCCCTTTTAACAGGAAGAAACCTCCAGCAGAACCAGGCTCAGGGAGGGGCAGTCTTCTGCTGGGACTGGTTGGGGCTGAGGGAGAGAACCAGGAAAAAGACATGCTGTGGAGGGGAGCAGAGATCGATCACTAATGATTAAATGCAGAGTGGTGCATACAGAGCAAAAAGAGAAAGAAACAGTGCATCATGGGAACCCCCAGCAGTCTACGTCTATAGCAGCATAACTAAGGGATGGTTCAGGGTCACCTGATCCAGCCCTAACTATAAGCTTTAGCAAATGATGCACTGTTTCTTTCTCTTTTTGCTCTGTATGCACCACTCTGCATTTAATCATTAGTGATCGATCTCTGCTCCCCTCCACAGCATGTCTTTTTCCTGGTTCTCTCCCTCAGCCCCAACCAGTCCCAGCAGAAGACTGCCCCTGCCTGAGCCTGGTTCTGCTGGAGGTTTCTTCCTGTTAAAAGGGAGTTTTTCCTTCCCACTGTAGCCAAGTGCTTGCTCACAGGGGGTCGTTTTGACCGTTGGGGTTTTACATAATTATTGTATGGCCTTGCCTTACAATATAAAGCGCCTTGGGGCAACTGTTTGTTGTGATTTGGCGCTATATAAAAAAATTGATTGATTGATTGATTGATTGAAAAAGGAAAGTTTTAAGCCTAATCTTAAAAGTAGAGAGGGTGTCTGTCTCCCTGATCTGAACTGGGAGCTGGTTCCACAGGAGAGGAGCCTGAAAGCTGAAGGCTCTGCCTCCCATTCTACTCTTACAAACCCTAGGAACTACAAGTAAGCCTGCAGTCTGAGAGCGAAGCGCTCTATTGGGGTGATATGGTACTACGAGGTCCCTAAGATAAGATGGGACCTGATTATTCAAAACCTTATAAGTAAGAAGAAGAATTTTAAATTCTATTCTAGAATTAACAGGAAGCCAATGAAGAGAGGCCAATATGGGTGAGATATGCTCTCTCCTTCTAGTCCCCATCAAGATCATTTGTAACCTTCACTAATGCTGTTTCTGTACTATGATGAATTCTAAAACCTGACTGAAACTCTTCAAATAGACCATTCCTCTGCAGATGATCAGTTAGCTGTTTTACAACTACCCTTTCAAGAATTTTTGAGAGAAAAGGAAGGTTGGAGATTGGCCTATAATTAGCTAAGATAGCTGGGTCAAGTGATGGCTTTTTAAGTAATGGTTTAATTACTGCCACCTTAAAAGCCTGTGGTACATAGCCAACTAACAAAGATAGATTGATCATATTTAAGATCGAAGCATTAAATAATGGTAGGGCTTCCTTGAGCAGCCTGGTAGGAATGGGGTCTAATAAACATGTTGATGGTTTGGATGAAGTAACTAATGAAAATAACTCAGACAGAACAATCGGAGAGAAAGAGTCTAACCAAATACCGGCATCACTGAAAGCAGCCAAAGATAACGATACGTCTTTGGGATGGTTATGAGTAATTTTTTCTCTAATAGTTAAAATTTTGTTAGCAAAGAAAGTCATGAAGTCATTACTAGTTAAAGTTAATGGAATACTCAGCTCAATAGAGCTCTGACTCTTTGTCAGCCTGGCTACAGTGCTGAAAAGAAACCTGGGGTTGTTCTTATTTTCTTCAATTAGTGATGAGTAGAAAGATGTCCTAGCTTTACGGAGGGCTTTTTTATAGAGCAACAGACTCTTTTTCCAGGCTAAGTGAAGATCTTCTAAATTAGTGAGACGCCATTTCCTCTCCAACTTACGGGTTATCTGCTTTAAGCTACGAGTTTGTGAGTTATACCACGGAGTCAGGCACTTCTGATTTAAAGCTCTCTTTTTTTAGAGGAGCTACAGCATCCAAAGTTGTCTTCAATGAGGATGTAAAACTATTGACGAGATACTCTATCTCACTTACAGAGTTTAGGTAGCTACTCTGCACTGTGTTGGTATATGGCATTAGAGAACATAAAGAAGGAATCATATCCTTAAACCTAGTTACAGCGCTTTCTGAAAGACTTCTAGTGTAATGAAACTTATTCCCCACTGCTGGGTAGTCCATCAGAGTAAATGTAAATGTTATTAAGAAATGATCAGACAGAAGGGAGTTTTCAGGGAATACTGTCAAGTCTTCTATTTCCATACCATAAGTCAGAACAAGATCTAAGATATGATTAAAGTGGTGGGTGGACTCATTTACTTTTTGAGCAAAGCCAATAGAGTCTAATAATAGATTAAATGCAGTGTTGAGGCTGTCATTCTCAGCATCTGTGTGGATGTTAAAATCGCCCACTATAATTATCTTATCTGAGCTAAGCACTAAGTCAGACAAAAGGTCTGAAAATTCACAGAGAAACTCACAGTAACGATCAGGTGGACGATAGATAATAACAAATAAAACTGGTTTTTGGGACTTCCAATTTGGATGGACAAGACTAAGAGTCAAGCTTTCAAATGAATTAAAGCTCTGTCTGGGTTTTTGATTAATTAATAAGCTGGAATGGAAGATTGCTGCTAATCCTCCGCCCCGGCCCGTGCTACGAGCATTCTGACAGTTAGTGTGACTCGGGGGTGTTGACTCATTTAAACTAACATATTCATCCTGCTGTAACCAGGTTTCTGTAAGGCAGAATAAATCAATATGTTGATCAATTATTATATCATTTACCAACAGGGACTTAGAAGAGAGAGACCTAATGTTTAATAGACCACATTTAACTGTTTTAGTCTGTGGTGCAGTTGAAGGTGCTATATTATTTTTTTCTTTTTGAATTTTTATGCTTAAATAGATTTTTGCTGGTTATTGGTAGTCTGGGAGCAGGCACCGTCTCTACGGGGATGGGATAATGAGGGGATGGCAGGGGGAGAGAAGCTGCAGAGAGGTGTGTAAGACTACAACTCTGCTTCCTGGTCCCAACCCTGGATAGTCACGGTTTGGAGGATTTAAGAAAATTGGCCAGATTTCTAGAAATGAGAGCTGCTCCATCCAAAGTGGGATGGATGCCGTCTCTCCTAACAAGACCAGGTTTTCCCCAGAAGCTTTTCCAATTATCTATGAAGCCCACCTCATTTTTTGGACACCACTCAGACAGCCAGCAATTCAAGGAGAACATGCGGCTAAACATGTCACTCCCGGTCTGATTGGGGAGGGGCCCAGAGAAAACTACAGAGTCCGACATTGTTTTTGCAAAGTTACACACCGATTTAATGTTAATTTTAGTGACCTCCGATTGGCGTAACCGGGTGTCATTACTGCCGACGTGAATTACAATCTTACCAAATTTACGCTTAGCCTTAGCCAGCAGTTTCAAATTTCCTTCAATGTCGCCTGCTCTGGCCCCCGGAAGACAATTGACTATGGTTGCTGGTGTCGCTAACTTCACATTTCGCAAAACAGAGTCGCCAATAACCAGAGTTTGATCCTCGGCGGGTGTGTCGCCGAGTGGGGAAAAACGGTTAGAGATGTGAACGGGTTGGCGGTGTACACGGGACTTCTGTTTAGGGCTACGCTTCCTCCTCACAGTCACCCAGTCAGCCTGCTTTCCCGGCTGCTCGGGATCTGCCAGGGGGTAACTAACGGCGGCTAAGCTACCTTGGTCCGCACCGACTACAGGGGCCTGGCTAGCTGTAGAATTTTCCACGGTGCGGAGCCGAGTCTCCAATTCGCCCAGCCTGGCCTCCAAAGCTACGAATAAGCTACACTTATTACAAGTACCGTTACTGCTAAAGGAGGCCGAGGAATAACTAAACATTTCACACCCAGAGCAGAAAAGTGCGGGAGAGACAGGAGAAGCCGCCATGCTAAATCGGCTAAGAGCTAGTAGCTACGCTAAGCTAGCGGATTCCTAAAAACACGCAAAGTGAATAATGTGTAAATAATTTAGAGGTGATTCAGCAGAAGGAGTGCTTTAGTTAAGGCACGTAAAGATTACACTGGGAAACAAATCGTAATCTAGATAACTAGATCAATCTAACTGCGCAGATTAAACAGCTAACAGATACAGAAAAACACCGCTGTGCTCCGGAACAGGAAGTGATACAATACCGCAGTGAGAGCCAACCACCAGTAGAGGCAAGCCTATCTGTCTGATCTCCTCCATGCTGCCACTCCAAACACATTCCGCAAACACATTCAGCCACTCTGCTCCCCAGCTCTGGAACTCATCCACAGACATATAAACTCTCTCCCACTCTTCAAATCTGAACTCCAGTCCAATCTGTTTCAGACGGCTTTCTCTACCTGACCAACTGCACTGCCTAATTTTAATCTGTTTTTACTTCTTATGTATTTTTATAATTTGTTTTATTGTTCAGGAGTGCCAACAGGTTATAATGGAAAAAGCTGGAATTTTATAAAATAGGAGGTTTTAGGAGAAAATCTGGGCATATCTGACGCAAAATTGCAAAAGTAAGAATTAGATTTTTGGGACACTTTTTTTTGGAGATTTTTTTTTTTCATAACTGGAGAACATGAACAAACTGAAGTAAACAAGCCAGTAAATATAGGTAACTTGTTTTATTCTGAGATATGGCATAGGTTTGATTATTTTATTGCTTTTTCATCGCAGCAAATCACTAATTTATGGCATGAATTGCAAAAAAAAAAAAACATTCCACTGTTACAGGAGTTTTTTTCATGGAAAAAGAAGCGGATGAATGCGCCACCGTGCCACTCATGGCGCGGGACAAAACCACCTCCGTGTTGGTCTCACATGATGGCTTTCAGGTGGCTTTCAGACGGCTTCCGGTTGCTTTTCAGTCGTGTGAATATCCGAGAAATTGCGCATGAGCTGGACATGCCCCAACATGTCCTGTGAGGCTTCATCACGGCGTTGCTTTGTGCCATGTGGCTCCGCCGCGACGTGCGGGATTCCACTCCTCTTTCCATGACAAAAACTCCTGTAACAGTGGAATGTGCCGTTCATTTCTAAACTGGATGCTGTCTTGATCCGGTATGTCGTCTGACTACCACAGGAATTGCGGAAGACGTGGACATCAGCACTTTTTCGGCACATTGAGACAGACGTGCGGAGGAATACCGCGCGTCGCGGCGGAGTCGCATGGCGCAAAGCGACGCCGATTTCCTTAACGACGAGAGGGGTGCTCACTCAGTGCTCACTCAAAGCCTGCTCACAGGCGAATGACACAACAGACAGGTGTGAAAAAACTCACGCATGCGCACGAAGGTTCAAGCTTGGCTGATGCAATCACACGTGATTCAAATCCATATGGTTTTTGAAAAAAATAAAAAGGTCCGATACTTTTCTAACAGACCTCGTATATCGTTGTTCTGTTATGGATTTGCTATTTAATCGCAGATGGCGCTGTCGATGCAGCTGCTTGTTACTTCAGCTCTGCCCCTCTTTTCCTACTTTCGCTATTGTTAATATCTTTAATAGTGCTTTATTGTTTTTATTTGCAGTGGGTGGTACCCTGTGCAAGTCTGCACATGGGAAGCCCATTTTTGTAACTCTTGCAAGCGCGGGGAAATCCCTTTGTTTCCAGCTCCGGACGTCCCATTGTTTACAGCCAGGCTCAGCTGCTTGCACTAAGAGACTCTAATGTGCAGTGGGCCGGGTCCCCACTATGCTGAGCACCTGGACATACCTGCAGGTATACGAAGGAGACGGAGAGGCTGCAGAGGTGGATGGACGAAGTGGAGAAGGACTTATATTCCGTCTGTGGTCATGGGGAATGTAAGATCTCTCCGCAACAAGACCGGGGAGCTCTTTAATTAGCTCTTACGGCTTCACACTCATCCGCGCGGACAGGACGTTGGGGGAGTTTGGAAGTATGATTGTGCTCTGCGCGTATATTCCTCCCTCTGCAGACGCCACCGCTGCCTGTGAGCGGATCCACAGCATAGTCACACGGCTGCAGACACAACACCCCCGCGTGCACCTCCTCATCACAGGGGACTTTAACCACGCCCCCCTCTCCGCCACCCTCCCCACGTTCACCCAGTACGTCACGTGTAAAACCATACAATAGAATAGAATACTGGACCTTTTTTACACTAATGTGGAGGACGCTTACACCTCCCTACTTGGACGCTCGGATCACAAACTTGTCTACCTGCTCCCCCAATACACACCCAGGGTGAGAAGAGAGCCAGTGCAGAAAAGGTCAGTGAAACTCTGGACTGAAGAAGCCACTGAGAGGCTGAGGGACTGTTTCAGAACCACAGACTGGAGTATGTTTCAACTTCTGTGTGGAGAGCACTGTGCCTACCCAGAGGGTACAGTGCTTTTCCAACAACCACCCCTGGGTGACCCGCGAGCTGAAGGTCCTGATGAACCAAAAGAAGAGGGCTTTCAACTCGGGAGATAGAGAGGAACAGCGTAGAGTCCAACAGGAACTTCAGTGGAAGATCCGGGCAGCCAAGAAGGAGTACGGAAGGAAGATGGAGTAGCAGCTGGCCCAGAACAATGTCAGGGACGTGTGGATGGGCCTCAAGACCGCCTCCAGATTTGGGCAGGGTGCCAGCAGGACTGCAGATGGAGATTCTCGGTTCGCAGAGGAGCTAAACAGTTACTTTAACCATTTTGGCTCCTCCACACCTCCACACCGGGCTGCTCCCGGCTTTCCACATGTCCCTCCAGTCCCTTTGACCCCCCCACCTTCTTCCCCCTGGCCACCTCCACTGCACCCCGGACTTGTCCCTCCTCCCCCCGGACTGTATTCAGCACCAGCCCACCTTAGCTCACACATCAGCTCCCCCTCCCCCCTCACTGTAACTCCAACCGAGGTGAGAGGCCAGTTCCTGCAACTGAAGCAGAGGAAAGCAGCAGGCCCTGATGGGATCTCCCCGAGGCTGCTGAGGACCTGTGCAGATGAGCTCTGTGAGGTCCTCAGCCACATCTTCAACAAGAGCCTCAGCCTGGGGGCGGTCCCCACCCTGTGGATGACCTCCTGTGTGGTCCCAGTTCCTAAAACACCACACGGGGGGGTTTGTCACAATTTTACAACACATTTACAATGATCTCCTGGTGAGACAAAAATATGGGAAACCACTGATTTGTGGGAAACTGGCACCCCTGATTGTTGTTTTATTTTGTTTTTTTTTCTCGTTATGCTGTGTCACTTGGCTGTCTAGAAAGGCACCTACAAATAAAATGCCTTTATTATTATTGTTATTATTATTATCTCACGTTTCAGGACAAATCAATGTCAAATGTGAAGGAGGTTGACTGTGCACGTCTTCCACTCTGTGCAAAAACTGTACACAACAAGCTGCAAAGGGCTCACTTGATCAGCATTCTTTAGAAGCTTCCAGCACTCAGGTATTAGTACCTTGATCATTTGCCCAAAATGCTCTGGGCTGCTGCTCTACTAGTCAATGTCCAAGTCTCACAATTATTCAGTAAGAGAGGAGGCATCAGGAGGACTCTAAAGACTTAGAACTTTGTTCTCTTGTAAATATATCACCATCACCAAACAACTTGTCCAGAGACCTCATGACTCCATAAGGTCTTCCAAGGTGACTGGATCTCAAAGGTTTACTGCTCAAAAACATGAACGTCACTGCTGAGATAAGTGAATGTCTCCACAATTTCAACACTTTCACCACAGACAGATACACTTCTGATGACCAAGTCCAGGAAGTCACTGAAAGTCTGGATCTTATCCCTGTAGTCCGTAGGGCAGATAAGTTGGTCACTACCTCCCAGGGTGGCACAACTTTTGATATGGCAGTTTTATCTTGTATCTATAGGGACTTCAACAATGTGTGGTGGCAGTTAAAGCTGGGTAGCTGCCAATGACGCATTGGTCAACATATAAAAATTCTCCAATCACATTGAAATGTATACCACATTACTTGTCTGATCACATAAATTCCAAAATATATAGTTTGGACTATTTGTGACTAAATATTTTAGAGGGTCTCATCACTGCTTTTTGCAGAAGATGTGGTCCTGTTGACTTCATCGGCCTGTGACCTCCAGCACACACGGGGTCGGTTCACAGCCGAGTGTGAAGCGGCTGGGATGAGGATCAGCACCTCTGACTCTGAGGCCGTCGTTCTCAGCAGGAAACCGATGGATTGCCTACTCCGGGTTACTCCCTAATAAATTATGGGTGGGAAGTTTTGCCACCCCAAGTGACAGTGACACGCCTATTTTCAGGGGTCTGGTCCAGGACCATCACAATCCCCCATTCAGCTTCTCAAGTGGTGCAATCACTGAGTCTACAAAGACCTCAGCCAGGCCCTTGTATGAACATTTGAAAGAATTGTGACCAATATACAAAAACAGAGAGACTCAGGAAGAGAAGACAAATGTTCTTGCTGTGCTGTGATCATGAACACTGCACGTCTTTCCTCCGATTCTCCACATTTAAGAATTTTTTTTCAGTGAAAACTATGGTTTATCTACCACCTCAGGCTGGAAGAGAGAGGAACCACTGAGCTGAGGACAGGATAAGCAGTCTTCCAGAGATGCAATATTTAAAAAAAAAGCAAAATGTTGGCTGCAGCAGGAAGAAGGTGTGAAGACTAGAAGGAAGCAGGAAGGAGGAGGAAGTGGGGAGCTGGTGACTAAACAGGTGACTTACGGTCTCGTCGGTACAGATGGAGTGGACCTGGGTGCCGAACATCACAGAGGTGAAGATGAGGAAGAGGAGGCCCTCAAAGCACAGCAGAATGAGGAGGATGACTGTTGCTGGAGGAGAGAAGGTGCTGCACTCTGGGAAGGGGGGTGGGGGCAGAAGGATGGGAAAGCAGAGGATCGTATGAGGATTTTCTACGCACTAACTTAAACTACGTGACTTGTGGAGGCCTAAAGGTTAAGAGGTGGACTTACAGGCTGGCACAATGAATCTGAGGGAAAGTGAATGAGGAACATTTGCCCCTCCCCAATACCGTCACCGAGGCACTCTTCTACAAGGTGCTCACTGACAAATTCGTCGGCTAAGTGCTAGAGCAGGTAGAGAGGGTAAGTATGTGAGAACTTCAAGTTAAACACAATTCATTGCCTGATGGATATCTGACCGTTGACCCCAATGTTCTTGACCCTGGGGTCTGCGTTCAACAGTAAGGGTCCTATCTCACTGGGCTGTGACAGTCTGCGAACGGCAACTGTAAGGGAAATCGCTTGATTTCATGTGTTTGCTGGGTGGCACTCTTCCCTTGCAGGACGTCGCCAGCATTGTGCCTGGATTTTGAACTGTTTAAAGTTGGCGTGGAGACAAGGCTCCTCCCAGTATGCTCCCGGAGTCGTCGCTGCTGTTGTGCAGCCCTCTGAATGTACTTGCTGGGACTCCTAACATGTGAGAACTGTGAGAGGGGTAGTGGTGGTGGGGGGGAGGGGGTTGGGCCACACACACAAGCAGCCATGGGAGCACGCTAAAATAACGAAGGTGATTGCAGAAGAAGAGCTGCTTCTGAAATTGCCCAAGCTGCTGCCAGTCTGGCCACAGCTGCTGCGGGCATCAGGACTACCGTTTGAGCTTTCTGGACTTACGCATTTCCTTGGAATCTTTTTGTGTTTTGTTTTGTTTTGATTGAGGAGCACAATTGCGGGAGCGGTGCACACAGTGCTGTGGCGTTATGTTTTTTTTATCTGGAGCACCCTCTCTCTGGGTTTCTCTGCTCCCCCCCACACACACACCTCTGAGGATGCGGTGGAAGGTCTTTTTTTTTTGCTCGTTGTGAGGGAGCACGATGAGTTAGGAGATATGGCATCATGTTTCATTAAACGGCACACTGCTCATATCCAGCTCTCCTCCACCGCGTATACATATCAACCGGTAAAATCTTTCTGCTAAATGCTGTGGAAATGTGATGGCATCTGTCCATCATAGCCAAAATGCAGGAGGACGGAGGAGGACATATCTGCGTCAAATCAACATGCAGATTCACCTCGGATCTGCTGTGGAGACCCCGAGTGGAAAAAAACGAAAAAACAAGGGAACAGCCAAAAGGGACTTACAGTGCATCTGGAATGTATTCACAGCACCTCACATTTTCCACATTTTGTTGTGTTACAGCCTTATTCCAAACCAAAGTAAATTCATTTTTCCCCCTCAAAATTCTACTTAAAACAACCCCATAATGACAAGATGAAAAAAAAAAGTTGTTTTTTTGCAAATTTATAAAAAACTAAGAAATCACGTGTACGTACGTATTCACATCCTTTGCGCAATACTTTGTTGATGCACTTTTGGTAGCCATTACAGCCTCAAATCTTCATGAATATGATGCCATACGCTTGGTGCACCTATCTTTGGGCAGTTTTGTCCATTCCTCTTTTCAGCACCTCTCAAGCTCCATCAGGTTTTGGATGGGAAGCGCCGGTGTCATTTTCAGATCTCTTCAGAGATGTTCACTCGGATCCAGGTCTGGGCTCTGGCCGGACCACTCAAGGACATTCACAGAGTTGTCCTGAAGCCACTCCTTTGATATCTTGGCTGTGTGCTTAGGGTCATTGTCCTGCAGAAAGACGAACCTTCACCCCAGTCTGAAGTCAAGAGTTCTGGCCCGCCAAACCCCCACAAATAAGGTCCAAAAATTTGGCCCAGATCAAACACTGGAGATACCACATCAATCAAATTTAAAATTAACAAGTACATCCCACAGACAATAGATCCTTGCAACCTAGCCCGAACAATTGTCTATAAAGCCAATAACCACCTTAAAAATGATCATGTACATTGTATATCAAACAGAGAGAATTGCTCATTTACAACTGTGCTAGGACAAAAGTCATGTCATGGACTAGTTTGAAACCAATTAGAAATGAACATGCATATCAAATAGATAAAATTCAACATATTTAGTTTTTTGGACTTAAGTCAGACCCTTTGCCATCTTCTCAATCAATCAGAAGTACGGGTATGTTCTTCATGAGTGCTGACCTTCTGCCGAGTGGTGAGCCACACAACTATTTAAAGCTACATGAATATTCATGTAAAATTGGCCCACTCAAACATTTATTGTGCATAATGCAAAACTGAAACAGGTTTTAAAAGTATTAAATGTTATTCATGTTCACTTTTTTTTTTTAAAACAATAACATTTTTCACATCCTTAACAGTTCTTCTGGATTGAGAAATTACGTCAACTCTCAGTACCGCAACGTCTCGTCTACACGTCTATTTCACTGTCACTGTCATCACTCCAAGACGGCTCTGACATAGAATCCTCTGCTTCATCATATTCAGTATCCTGTTCTTGCTGGTCATTCCCAGGATCTACAGTAGTTCTGTCATCTTCTTGTTCCACTTCCTTAAAAAGATCATCAGGCAGGTCTGGTCCCTCAAACCAAATAGGAACATAGCACCCATTCTTCTCTTTCCATCCATAGTCCAGGGGATCCAAGTCATTTACCGGCTGTGGTGAGTCAGCTTTTCCCCATATGATGATGATCAGTTTTGCCCATTGCAATTTCTTTTTGAGGGTGTTGGCACATGGTGGTAGTATTGCACAATCGACTTTCTTGATGTTTGCCACAGGGTTGTCCTGAAATGCGACAACTAGCAATTCAAGTGATCATCTATATCACAGATTCCGGCCTCCAGCTGGACCAAAAATGGTTGGAGCCAACAATGGGACAAGAAGAACTGACAATAAAGAAGGTGTTTTTGTAAGAAAGTTGGAGCCAATTAAATTTTCCAGGAGCCACCTGGATTTTATTCTGATAAAGTCGCCATCTCAGAAGCAATTTTTCAGTTGTGCTTGCTCTATTCTATATTTTTGCCCATAATTATAAATATAAATTCAATTCCCAAAGCAAGTGTAAGCCATAGTACCTTATTCATTTTTCCAGTCACCTGACAAAGCTTCACATATCAGGCCTCGCTGACCTTCTTTACATCACCCTTCATGCCATACAAAGCACAGATGAACTCTTCAGCTTTCTCCTGGTCAGGCTGGTCTTCAGTGGCCAAACTGGTGAAGAACTGGATGATGTTTCCATCTGTGTCTCTCTCAAGAATTTCCAGCGGCTTGAATTTACCCTTCTGGTAGAATGCTCTGGTGTAGTCGCAACATGCATGCATGAAGCCCTGGCAATGCTGCTGCAAGTCCCTTCTGCTTGGGCTCCAAGGTGGTTGTGATGCTGCTGATATCAATACAGCGACAAGTATTCCCGGTGCTACAGTCCATGATGGTGTGATCATATGAGGTGGGCCTCTGATTGGACAGGTCTCTTCCTAGCATTCCAATGATGATTACCATGACATCAGTGTCAGATGGTCTGATCATCACGCTTCCCTTGGTGATGGACAGATGGTATGTGATGAGAGTGTTGGCCTCCTCATGAATCCCCTGGAGATGGCCTGGATACTCAATATTCATCCTGGACTCATTCTGATCAAATGTGAGACGCACACAGTTGCTTCCATGAGACAACACCAATGTCTTCATACCAATGATATGTCCATAGTGATCTTCTTGCCATTCTCTGAGCAGAAACCCTGCCAGCTGATCCTTGAATATCCCATTTTGTTGTTTGTGGGGATTGCTGTGGACCAGTTATGACAAAAGGGCGATCTTCAGCTCCACATAACCTTCTCTCATCTGCTTTCAGGGACATTGGACAATACGCATCGAACAATACATGAATCTCATTCCTCATTCCATTATGTATATGTTGGACAGTCCTAGCATTGCAATGGCGCAATTGATTATTTTCTAAGATCAAACCATCCTCTGACAAACTTTGTTTTTGCCAAATATCTTATTTATCCTATCAGTTCTGCTCTGAAGAGCAGTACTTACAGTGGGGAAAATAAGTATTTGACCCCTTGTCAGTTTTGCAGGTTTTCCCACCTACAGAGAATGGAGAGGTCTGTAATTTGGTGGTGGTGGTCTGGTGGTTGGCTCTCACTGCGGTATTGTATCACTTCCTGTTCCGGAGCACAGCGGTGTTTTGCTGTATCTGTTAGCTGTTTAATCTGCGTAGTTAGATTGATCTAGATAACTAGATAACGATTTGTTTCACAGTGTAATCTTCACCTGCCTTAACTAAAGCACTCCCTCTGCTGAATCACCTCTAAATTATTTACACATTATTCACTTTGTGTGTTTTTAGGAATCCGCTAGCTTAGCGCATCTACTAGCTCTTAGCCGGTTTAGCATGGCGGCTTCTCCTGTCTCTCCTGCACTTTTCTGCTCTGGGTGTGAAATGTTTAGTTATTCCTCTGCCTTCTTTAGCAGTAATGGTACTTATAGTAAGTGTAGCTTATTCGTAGCTTTGGAGGCCAGGCTGGGTGAATTGGAGACTGGGCTCCGCACCTTGGAAAATCCTACAGCTAGCCAGGCCCCTGTAGTTGGTGCGGACCAAGGTAGCTTAGCCGCCGTTAGCTGTCCCCCAGCAGATCCCGAGCAGCCGGGAAAGCAGGCCGGCTGGGTGACTGTGAGGAAGAAGCGTAGTCCTAAACAGAAGGCCCCTGTACACCACCAACCCATTCACATCTCTAACCGTTTTGCCCCACTCGGTGACACACCCACCGAGGAACAAACTCTGGTTATTGGCGACTCTGTTTTGAGAAATGTGAAGTTAGCGACACCAGCAACCATAGTCAATTGTCTTCCGGGGGCCAGAGCAGGTGACATTGAAGGAAATTTGAAACTGCTGGCTAAGGCTAAGCATAAATTTGGTAAAATTGTAATTCACGTCGGCAGTAATGACACCCGGTTACGCCAGTCGGAGGTCACTAAAAGTAACATTGAATCGGTGTGTAACTTTGCAAAAATAATGTCGGACTCTGTAGTTTTCTCTGGGCCCCTCCCCAATCGGACCGGGAGTGACATGTTTAGCCGCATGTTCTCCTTGAATTGCTGGCTGTCTGAGTGGTGTCCAAAAAATGAGGTGGGCTTCATAGATAATTGGCAAAGCTTCTGGGGAAAACCTGGTCTTGTTAGGAGAGACGACACTTTGGATGGAGCAGCTCTCATTTCTAGAAATCTGGCCAATTTTATTAAACCCTCCAAACCGTGACTATCCAGGGTTTGGACCAGGAAGCAGAGTTGTAGTCTTACACACCTCTCTGCAGCTTCTCTCCCCCTGCCATCCCCCCAATACCCCATCCCCGTAGAGACGGTGCCTGCTCCCAGACCACCAACAACCAGTAAAAATCTATTTAAGCATAAAAATTCAAAAAGAAAAAATAATATAGCACCTTCAACTACACCACAGACTAAAACAGTTAAATGTGGTCTATTAAACATTAGGTCTCTCTCTTCTAAGTCCCTGTTAGTAAATGATATAATAATTGATCAACATATTGATTTATTCTGCCTTACAGAAACCTGGTTACAGCAGGATGAATATGTTAGTTTAAATGAGTCAACACCCCCGAGTCACACTAACTGTCAGAATGCTCGTAGCACAGGCCGAGGGGGATTAGCAGCAATCTTCCACTCCAGCTTATTAATTAATCAAAAGCTCAGACAGAGCTTTAATTCATTTGAAAGCTTGACTCTTAGTCTTGTCCATCCAAATTGGAAGTCCCAAAAACCAGTTTTATTTGTTGTTATCTATCGTCCATCTGGTCGTTACTGTGAGTTTCTCTGTGAATTTTCAGACCTTTTGTCTGACTTAGTGCTTAGCTCAGATAAGATAATTATAGTGAGCGATTTTAACATCCATATAGATGCTGAGAATGACAGCCTCAACACTGTATTTAATCTATTATTAGACTCAATTGGCTTCGCTCAAAATGTAAATGAGTCCACCCACCACTTCAACCATACTTTAGATCTTGTTCTGACTTATGGTATGGAAATTGAAGACTTAACAGTATTCCCTGAAAACCCCCTTCTGTCTGATCATTTCTTAATAACATTTACATTTACTTTAATGGACTACCCAGCAGTGGGGAATAAGTTTCATTACAGTAGAAGTCTTTCGAAAAGCGCGGTAACTAGGTTTAAGGATATGATTCCTTCTTTGTTATGTTCTCCAGTGCCATATACCAACACAGTGCAGAGTAGTTACCTAAACTGTGAGTGAGATAGATTATCTCGTCAATAGTTTTACATCCTCACTGAGCACAACTTTGGATGCTGTAGCTCCTCTGCAAAAGAGAGCCTTAAATCAGAAGTGCCTGACTCCATGGTATAACTCACAAACTCACAGCTTAAAGCAGATAACCCGTAAGTTGGAGAGGAAATGGCGTCTCACTAATTTAGAAGATCTTCACTTAGCCTGGGAAAAGAGTCTTTTGCTCTATAAAAAAGCCCTCCGTAAAGCTAGGACATCTTACTACTAATCACTAATTGAAGAAAATAAGAACAACCCCAGGTTTCTTTTCAGCACTGTAGCCAGGCTGACAAAGAGTCAGAGCTCTATTGAGCTGAGTATTCCATTAACTTTAACTAGTAATGACTTCATGACTTTCTTTGCTAATAAAATTTTAACTATTAGAGAAAAAATTACTCATAACCATCCCAAAGACATATAGTTATCTTTGGCTGCTTTCAGTAATGCTGGTATTTGGTTAGACTCTTTCTCTCCAATTGTTCTGTCTGAGTTATTTTCATTAGTTACTTCCTCCAAACCATCAACATGTCTATTAGACCCCATTCCTACCAGGCTGCTCAAGGAAGCCCTACCATTAATTAATGCTTCGTCTTAAATATGATCAATCTATCTTTATTAGTTGGCTATGTACCACAGGCTTTTAAGGTGGCAGTAATTAAACCATTACTTAAAAAGCCATCACTTGATCCAGCTATCTTAGCTAATTATAGGCCAATCTCCAACCTTCCTTTTCTCTCAAAAATTCTTGAAAGGGTAGTTGTAAAACAGCTAACTGATCATCTGCAGAGGAATGGTCTATTTGAAGAGTTTCAGTCAGGTTTTAGAATTCATCATAGTACAGAAACAGCATTAGTGAAGGTTGTGTTCAGATAAAATCAAATAAAATTGATTTGATTTTGATTTGATTTAATTTTTAATCATAGGTACACTTCACTTGTGACAGACAGAATCTAAAAAAAATTCCAGAAAATCACATTGTATGATTTATAAATAATTAATTTGCATTTTATTGCATGAAATAAGTATTTGATCCCCCTAGAAAAACAGAGCTTAACAATTGGTACAGAAACATTTGTCTGCCATTACAGAGGTCAGACGTTTCCTGTAGTTCTTGACCACGTTTTCACACACTGCAGCAGGGATTTTTGTTGGGAAAGTGTAAGTACACGGACCCACAACAAGGGGCGCAAATGAACGGACAATGGAATAGGTCAAATAACAACACTTTACTGTTGCGAACGTGCACAACAAACACAACAGATTACACAATAGATCAGAGGTCAAATTACAAGGTGTCCTGTGGGCAGGCTCGAAGATAGGAGACGCCTGTCCAAAGCAGAACCGGAACCACACGATTTCCTCCGCCACCAGACCCCGGGAATACTGGAGCCGCCAAGTCCCGAACTCCCAGGTGGCCACTGCCTCTGCGTGTCGGACCTGGTACTGCTGGCGAGGAACAAAAACACAATTAAACGTGGGTGCGTCTGCACCCAGCAACCTGCACGGCAGGGAAGCTACCTCCACCTCTCGTTGGAGAAAAAGTCTGTTATCACTCACAAAAATCACAAAAAGGGCTTTCTATCAAGCAGTCAGGCTGAGGATATTACCTTTCAGGTAGAACGATATCTCGGCAAAGAGGTGGAGATGACGTCTTGCTGATATACCGATGCAGATCAGATGAGTGGTGACAGCTGTCACAGGTGATGAGTGTCAGCTGTCACCCCGGCTGCTCCTGTGAGGCGGCAGCGCCCTCTGGTGCCTGGAGCCCGCACTCCAGGCAGGGTGCCCTCTGGTGGTGGTGGGCCAGCAGTACCTCCTCTTCAGCGGCCCACACAACAGGACCCCCCCCTCAACGGGCGCCTCCTGGCGCCCGACCAGGCTTGTCCGGGTGGCGGCGGTAGAAATCGGCCAGGAGGGCCGGGTCCAGAATGAAGCTCCTCTTCACCCAGGAGCGTTCTTCAGGTCCGTACCCCTCCCAGTCCACCAAATACTGGAAGCCCCGGCCCATCCTACGGACATCCAAAAGCCGGCGCACAGTCCAAGCCGGCTCGCCATCGATGATCCGGGCAGGAGGCGGTGCCGGACCCGGAGTACAGAGGGGTGAGGTGTGATGTGGTTTGATTCGGGACACGTGAAATACAGGATGGATCCGCAGTGAGGCCGGCAGCTGAAGCCTCACTGCGGCTGGACTGATGACCTTCTGGATTTTGAAGGGACCGATGTAACGGTCCTGTAACTTGGGGGAGTCCACTTTGAGGGGGATGTCCTTTGTCGACAACCATACCTCCTGCCCTGGCCGATACGCAGGGGCCGGGGTCCGCCGATGGTCTGCATGGGCCTTTGACCTCATCCGGGCCCTCAGCAAGGCAGAACGGGCGGCATGCCACATCCGACGGCACTTCCGTAGGTGGGCCTGGACCGAGGGCACACCGACCTCTCCCTCAACCACTGGAAACAAAGGCGGTTGGTACCCCAGACATACCTCGAAAGGGGAGAGGCCGGTGGCTGACGACACCTGGCTGTTATGGGCATACTCGATCCAGGCCAGATGGGTACTCCAGGCCGCCGGGTGCGCGGCTGTCACGCAACGCAGGGCCTGCTCCATCTCCTGATTGGCCCGTTCTGCTTGCCCGTTGGTCTGGGGATGGTACCCGGATGAGAGACTCACCGTGGCCCCCAGTTCCCGGCAGAAGCTCCTCCAGACGTGCGAGGAGAACTGGGGACCGCGATCTGAGACAATGTCTGTTGGGATCCCATGCAGCCGGACGACGTGGTGAACCAGGAGGTCCGCTGTCTCCTGGGCCGTCGGGAGCTTCGGGAGGGCCACGAAGTGGGCCGCCTTGGAGAATCGGTCCACTATCGTGAAGATGGTGGTGTTGCCCTGGGACGGCGGGAGACCCGTGACAAAATCCAGGCCGATGTGGGACCAGAGGCGATGGGGCACGGGCAGCGGCTGGAGCAGACCCGAAGCCCTACGATGGTCAGCCTTGCCCCTGGCGCAGGTGGTGCAGGCCTGGATATAATCCCGGACGGCGGCCTCTAGGGACGCCCACCAGAAGCGCTGCCGGACAACTGCCACGGTTCTTCGCACCCCTGGATGACAGGAGAGCTTAGAGCCGTGACAGAAGTCCAGGACTGCAGCCCTAGCTTCTGGTGGGACGTAAAGTCTGTTCTTCGGCCCACTTCCGGGGTCCAGGCTTCGTGCCAGGGCCTCCCGGACGGTTCTCTCTACGTCCCAGGTGAGGGTGGCCACGATAGTGGACTCCGGGATGATGGGTTCCGGTGGATCCGACAACTCCGTTTTGACTTCATCTTCATGTACCCAGGACAAGGCATCCGATCTCTGGTTCTTGGTCCCGGGACGGTAGGTGATCCGGAAGTCAAAACGGCCGAAGAACAGTGACCAGCGGGCTTGCCTGGGATTCAGCCGCTTGGCGGTCCTGATATACTCCAGGTTCCGGTGGTCAGTGAAAACCGTGAATGGCACGGACGTTCCCTCCAACAGATGTCTCCACTCTTCAAGAGCCTCTTTCACCGCAAGGAGTTCTCGATTGCCGACGTCATAGTTCCGTTCGGCCGGGGTCAACCTGCGGGAAAAATAGGCACACGGGTGAAGGACCTTATCGGTCTTCCCGCTCTGGGAAAGCACAGCTCCTATCCCTGAGTCCGAGGCGTCCACTTCAACCACTAACTGGCGACTAGGATCGGGCTGCACCAGAACGGGTGCAGACGAGAAGCGCCGTTTCAACTCCTTGAACGCGGCATCGCAACGATCCGACCAGGTGAAGGGAACTTTTGGTGAGGTCAGGGCTGTCAGGGGGCTAACTACCTGACTGTAGCCCTTAATGAACCACCTGTAGAAATTAGCAAAGCCGAGGAACTGTTGCAGCTTCCTACGGCTAGTGGGTTGGGGCCAGTCTCTCACCGCCGCAACCTTGGCCGGATCAGGAGCGACGGAGTTGGGGGAGATGATAAACCCCAGGAAGGACAAAGAGGTGCGGTGGAACTCACACTTCTCGCCCTTCACAAACAGCCGGTTCTCCAACAACCGCTGCAGGACCTGACATACATGCCGGACATGAGTCTCAGGATCCGGAGAAAAGATGAGTATATCGTCTAGATATACGAAGACGAATCGGTGCAGGAAATCCCGCAAGACATCATTAACTAATGCTTGGAACGTCGCGGGGGCGTTTGTGAGGCCGAACGGCATGACCAGGTACTCAAAGTGACCTAATGGGGTGTTGAATGCCGTCTTCCATTCGTCTCCCTTCCGGATCCGAACCAGGTGATACGCATTTCTAAGATCCAGTTTAGTAAAGATTTTGGCTCCATGCAGGGGGGTGAACACGGAATCTAATAATGGCAACGGGTATCGGTTGCGAACCGTAATCTCATTCAGCCCCCTGTAATCAATACATGGACGAAGTCCGCCATCTTTCCTGCCCACAAAAAAGAAACCTGCCCCCATCGGGGAGGTGGAGTTCCGGATCAGCCCGGCAGCTAATGAGTCCCGGATGTAGGTCTCCATTGATTCGCGCTCAGGTCGTGAGAGGTTGTACAGCCTGCTGGACGGGAACTCAGCGCCTGGAACCAAATCAATGGCGCAATCGTACGGACGGTGCGGGGGAAGGGTGAGTGCCAGATCCTTGCTGAAGACGTCAGCAAGGTCGCGGTACTCAACTGGCACTGCCGTCAAATTGGGCGGGACTTTGACCTCCTCCTTAGCCTGGGAACCGGGAGGAACCGAGGATCCTAAACACACCCGATGGCAGGTTTCACTCCACTGAACCACCACCCCAGACGGCCAATCGATCCGGGGATTGTGCTTTAACATCCATGGGATGCCCAAAATCACGCGGGAGGTGGCAGGAGTTACGAAAAACTCAATCTCCTCCCGGTGGTTTCCAGACACCACCAGAGTTACTGGTGGTGTCTTGTGTGTGAGTAAAGGGAGGAGAGTGCCATCTAGTGCCCGCACCTGCAATGGCATAGGAAGCGCCACCAGAGGGAGCCCTACCTCCTTTGCCCATCTGCTGTCTAGCAGATTCCCTTCTGACCCCGTGTCCACCAGTGCTCGGGCTTGAAGGGTTAAATCCCCGCTCAGGATTGTGACTGGGAGTCGTGTGGCAATTTGTGTGTGTCTCACTTGAATGTCTTGACCCCCCCTTAGCCCAGTCTCTAAGGACGAGTGTTGACGTTTTGGCCGTTTGGGGCAGTCTCTCTGTGTGTGCTCTGTTGAGCTGCAGAGAAAACACTCTCCACGGATCAGCCTTCCCATTTTGGCCCTGTGCGTCTCCCTAACAACGTCACCAGGGGGAGCTGTTGCCCCACAAAGCGCTGCGGCTGTGGAGCGTGGGGAGGGCGGCCCCTTTTCGAACCCGGAAGGGAGAGGGGCGGCGCGTATCAGGTCACGTCCTTCGGCGTTCCTCTAACCGATTGTCTAACCGTATAACGAGATCAATAAGCCCGTCTAAATCCCGCGGTTCGTCCTTAGCCACCAGGAGCTCCTTCAGGACCAACGACAGTCCGTTTACGAAGGTGGCACGGAGGGCAGTGTTATTCCAGCCGGACCTCGCAGCCGCGATGCGGAAGTCGACTGCATAAGCAGCTGCGCTCCGGCGCCCCTGTCTCATTGACAGCAGCACGGCTGAAGCGGTCTCTCCTCTATTTGGGTGATCGAACACTGTTCTGAACTCCCTCACAAACCCATCATATGTCAGAAGGAGCCGTGAATTTTGCTCCCAAAGCGCTGTAGCCCAAGCGCGTGCCTTGCCGCGAAGCAGATTAATTACATAAGCTATCTTGCTAGAATCAGTCGCGTACATGACAGGACGTTGTGCGAAGACGAGCGAACACTGCATAAGGAAGTCCGCGCACGTCTCCACACAACCTCCATACGGCTCTGGAGGGCTTATGTATGCTTCAGGGGAAGGTGGGAGGGGTCGTTGAACGACCAGTGGAACGTCACTGTTACGCACAGGGTCGACAGGAGGGAGAGCCGCAGCAGCGCCCTGAGGGCGCGCCTCCACCTGCGTGGCGAGAGCCTCCACCCTGCGGTTAAGGAGGACGTTCTGCTCGGTCATTAAATCCAACCGAGCCGTGAAAACGGTGAGGATCCGCTGCAACTCACCGATCATTCCTCCTGCGGGCGCCTGTGCACCCTGTTCTTCCATTGGCCGTTCAACAGCCGGTTGACGCCCCTCGGGATCCATGACGTTGGCCGAGATATCCTGTTGGGAAAGTGTAAGTACACGGACCCACAACAGGGGGCGCAAATGAACGGACAATGGAATAGGTCAAATAACAACACTTTACTGTTGCGAACGTGCACAACAAACACAACAGATTACACAATAGATCAGAGGTCAAATTACAAGGTGTCGTGTGGGCAGGCTCGAAGATAGGAGACGCCTGTCCAAAGCAGAACCGGAACCACACGATTTCCTCCGCCACCAGACCCCGGGAATACTGGAGCCGCCAAGTCCCGAACTCCCAGGTGGCCACTGCCTCTGCGTGTCGGACCTGGTACTGCTGGCGAGGAACAAAAACACAATTAAACGTGGGTGCGTCTGCACCCAGCAATCTGCACGGCAGGGAAGCTACCTCCACCTCTCGTTGGAGAAAAAGTCTGTTATCACTCACAAAAATCACAAAAAGGGCTTTCTATCAAGCAGTCAGGCTGAGGATATTACCTTTCAGGTAGAACGATATCTCGGCAAAGAGGTGGAGATGACGTCTTGCTGATATACCGATGCAGATCAGATGAGTGGTGACAGCTGTCACAGGTGATGAGTGTCAGCTGTCACCCCGGCTGCTCCTGTGAGGCGGCAGCGCCCTCTGGTGCCTGGAGCCCGCACTCCAGGCAGGGTGCCCTCTGGTGGTGGTGGGCCAGCAGTACCTCCTCTTCAGCGGCCCACACAACAATTTTGGTCCATTCCTCCATACAGATCTTCTCCAAATCTTTCAGGTTTGGAGTTTCAGCTCCCTCCAAAGATTTTCTATCGAGTTCAGGTCTGGAGACTGGCCAGGCCACTCCAGCACCTTGAAATGCTTCTTACGGAGCCCCTCCTTAGTTGCCCTGGCCATGTGTTTGGGGTCATTGTCATGCTGGAAGACCCAGCTATGACCCATCTTCAATGCTCTTACTGAGGGAAGGAGGTTGTATGCCAAAATCTCACAATACATGACCCCGTCCATCCTCCCTTCAATATGGTGCAGTCGTCCTGTCCCCTTTGCAGAAGAGCACCCCCAGAGTATGATGTTTCCACCCCCATGCTTCACGGTTGGGATGGTTTTCTTGAGGTTGTTCTCGTCCTCTAAACATGGTAAGTGGAGTTGATTCCAAAAAGCTCTATTCTGGTCTCATCTGACCACATGACCTTCTCCCATGGCTCCTCTGGATCATCCAGATGGTCACTGGTGAACTTCAAACGGGCCTGGACATGTACTGGCTTGAGCAGGGGGACCTTGCTGCCCTGCAGCATTTTAAACCATGACAGCATCATGTGTTACTAATGTAATCTTTATGACTGTGGTCCCAGCTCTCTTCAGGTCATTGACCAGGTCCTCCTGTGTAGTTCTGAGCTTTCTCAGAATCATCCTTACCCCACAAACTGAGATCTTGCATGGAATCCCAGACCGAGGGAGATTGACAGTCATCTTGTGTTTCTTCCACTTTCTAATAAATAATCATAACAGTTGTTGTCTTCTACCAAGCTGCTTGCCTGTTGTCCTGTAGTCCATCCCAGCCTTGTGCAGGTCTACAGTTTTGTCCCTGATGTCCTTAGACAGCTCTTTGGTCTTGGCTATGGTGGACAGGTTGGAGTGTGATTGATTGAGTGTGTGAACAGGTGCCTTTTATACAGGTAACAAGTTCAAACAGATGCAATTAATAAAGGTAAAGAGTGCAAAATAAGAGGGCTTCTTAAAGAAAAATTAACAGGTCTGTGAGAGCCAGAATTATTGCTGGTTGGTAGGGGATCAAATACTTATTTTATGCAACAAATGCAAATTAATTATTTAAAAATCATACAATGTGATTTTCTGGATTTTTTTTTTTTTTTTAGATTCTGTCTGTCACAGGTGAAGTGTACCTATGATAAAAATTACAGACCTCTCCATTCTCTGTAGGTGGGAAAACCTGCAAAACCGATAGGGGGTCAAATACTTATTTTCCCCACTGTACCTTCAAATCTCAGCAAAAGAGATATCTTGAAATTTCAAAAACAAAGGAAAAACAACTCTGCTCTACACTCATGCAGTCATGGCAGTGTGCTAATCCATATCAGTGCTGATCTTCCTGTACCCGTGACCTGCATACTCTTCATATGTGGAATGTCATAAGATGTAGGTCTATAGAGGTCAGGGTAAGAGTTGCTACCTGGCCATTATACAGAACTGAGTCAAAATAATACTAATTTTTATCTGAGCCAAAGTTTTTTTTTTTGTTTTTTGTTTTTTTTTTGGGGGGGGGGGGGGGGGGGGGGGTCTGCGGGCCAAAAGCAGGAAAGATTTTGTCTGGTAGGAGCTATTCTGTAATGTACTTGATGTTTATGTTCATTTACAGTTGGTTTTGTATAGTACTTTTGACTTTTGTTCTGGCCTAATTCTACTGAACTAGTCACAAGGGTCCATTTTGGGGTTGGGGTTTGAGGTTGTCTGGCGGGCCATATGCAGCAGACATTTTCTGTGGCAGTTGCAATTCCACACTCCTTATCATAAACTTATGGGTGATTCTTAGACTACGGGCACTTATTATGTCCTTTGATCATATTGTATGAAAAACAGAAAAAAGGGGAAATTTCACACTTTTATAGTTATCTTTACAATGAAAGTGTGTTAAGAAATTTGTTCTAGTAGTCTATGATGACTTTTTCAGCATCATTATATGCAAATATTGCCATTTTGTGCTTGTCCCACAACCAGACTTTTGATCTTCAATGATAAAAATGAATGGTAAAGAAACGTTTTTTCTAATGTTTTAAAATATCTCTGAACAAAATATCAGTAAAATAATCAAAACGTAATTGGGGTATTCAATGTCATACAACTGTTGTGATTTTTTTTTAAACAAAATGTAGTTGTCCCACACTATTGCCGTAATTTCCACCACAACACTGTAATGTCCATAAACAGTTTGTATGAAAGATTGTTTGGGTAGTTTCTATGGAGATAAACAGTGACATCAGAGCACATGTATATAGCGCCAAATCACAACAAGCAGTTGCCCCAAGGCGCTTTATATTGTAAGGCAATGGTGTGGTGGAAATTACATTTACAAGGCCAATAGTGCCCGTAGTTAAAGAATCACCCTTATACATAACCAAAATGTTAAATGTGGTATAAACAAGGTTGGATCTATCCCGTAATTGCAGCCTCTTGGGGGGTCCCTGGGGCCACATGCACCAGGTGCAACCCAGCTGACATCCATATCTGCACATGACTGGCACCCTACCAAATGCTCATATAATTTGATATTGGTACCTGCTTTGTTTGCCCAAAATGCTCTGGGCTGCCAGTCTACACTCTACCATACAGGCCTGATTGGCAGATTGCTGAAGAGATGGTTGTCCTTCTGGCAGGTTCTCCTCTCTCCACAGAGGAAAGCTGGAGCTCTGACAGAGTGACCATCGAGTTCTTGATCACCTCCCTGACTGAGGTTCTTCTCCCCCGCACATTCAGTTCAGACAGGCGGCCAGCTCTATGAAGAGTGCTGGTGGATCTGAACGTCTTTCACTTATGGATGATGGAGGCTACTGTGCTCATTGGGACCTTCAAAGCAGCAGAAATGTTTCTGTACCCTTTCCCAGATTTGTGCCTCAAGACATTCCTGTCTCAGAGGTCTACAGACAAGTCCATTGACTTCAGGCTTGGTTTGTGCTCTGCCATGCACTGTCAACTGTGGGACCTTATAAGTATGCAGGTGTATGCCTTTCCAAATCATGACCAATCAACTGAATTTATGCCAGGTGGACTCCAATTAAGCTGCAGCAACATCTCAAGGATGATCAGTGGAAACATGAGGCACCTGAGTTCAATTTTTAGCATCAGGGCAAAGGCTCTGAGGCTTTTTTTTAATTTTGAATAAGTTTGCAAAAATTGATTACAGTGGCTTAGTGGTTAGCACTGTTGCCTCAGAGCAAAAACGATCAATTCTTCACCTGGTCCTTCCTGTGTGGAGTTTGCGTGTTCTCCCTGTGTGTGGGTTCTCTCCGGGTGCTCCACCTTCCTTCCACATCCAAAGACATGCAGGTTAGGTGGCTTGGAAATTTGGCAACTTGTCTGTAGATGTGCATGCAGGTGTGAATGTGTCGTGTTTGTTTGTCTGTATGTGGCCTTGCAACAGACTGGTGTCCTGTTTGAGGTGTAGCCCACTTCATGCCATATGACTGCTGAGCTTTACGCCAACCTCTCCGTGACCCTGATCTGGAGTAAGCAGTTGAAGATGAGTGCGTGAATTTGCAAAAATCCAATAAATAAATAAATAAAACAAAAAATAGAACAAAAATAAGTTTTTTCATGTCATCATTATGGGGCATTGTGTGTAGAATTTTGCAGGAAAAAATTTATTTAATCCATTTTGGAATAAGGTTGTAACATAACAAAATACAGAAAAAGTGAAGCCCTGTGAATACTTCCAGGTGCACTGTAATATGTTATTGCCAAATTAATTGAATCAAAGGACGCAGACCCCTGAAGCACTGCTGGACATCACTATATCACGGAGAAGGGGCTGCTGCAGCGTGTGGCTGAGCACTGCACGTGGCGATCAGAGCCGAGGACAAAAGGATCATATAAGTGGTGGATTACATACTGGACACAGACGATAGGACAGTAGATCCTGCAGGGACATCATTCTGCAAGTTGGCAAGTGCAATGTATGCACTTTATTGTTATCAGTTTATTATTTATTTTAGATCGTCTTCACTGGGTTCAGTCGGGGGAAATTTCCACGATCTATTCAAATGGATAACAGCAGGATAATAAGAGCTAAACCCGTGTCATTGTTTCACCTGCGAGTGCCCACTTCAGTGAGACACAAACTGTGACATTGTCACTTGTTTGAGTGTTTGGCCACTAATTCGTGTTTGCAACTGCTCTCCAACAGTCGCGCTTAGTGAGATAGGACTCTAAACAGACAAAAAGCAATGACCTTGACCCCAGTGACTGACCTCTGTGTACGGTGCAATTCCAGAACACAACCACCTGTGTGTCAACATCTGACACTTGATCCCAATGATTGAGATTTACCAAAAGTTAACCCGTCAGGAAAATCTGGAACCCGGTTCAAATCCCAGCCTGCCTGGAAAATCACTAAGGGCCCTTGGGCAAGGTCTTTAATCCCCTATTGCTCCTGGTGTGTAGTGAGCGCCTTGTACGGCAGCACCCTGACACTGGGGTGAATGTGAGGCATTATTTGTAAAGCGCTTTGAGCATCTGATACAGATGGAAAAGTGCTATATAAATGCAGTCCATTTACCATTTAACCCACCAACATGATGTGAATCAGTCAGGGGGATTTGACCTTTCACCTTAATGGCCTGGGTTACATGTTGTGTGCTTGTTTTCTACTGCAGCCTACAATGGACTGGGCTCATTCACTAAAGTGTGCGTAGAAACAATGACTCACCGTGCAAAATCACCGCCGGATTCATGACACGTGCACACCAGCCAAATCTGTTCATGCCACCGTACATGTTCGTCAATTAGAAACATTCTAAACTGACAGGTGTGTTTCTACACGTTGCAGTCTGCATACAGCTACACCTCTATTTTAAGACTTCTATACAAGGACATGGGGAGGTGACGGTCAGGTGGTAAAAGTGGTGGGCTGGTGACTCAAGCACTGTCAGTTCAAATCCCTGTCAGACCTGAAAATCACTCAGGGCCATCATGCGTTAATCCCCAAGTTGCTCTCATTGTGCATCTAAGCGCCTTGCACAACAGCACCTGAACATCACTGTGGGTGTGTGAATGTGAGGCATCACTGTAAAATGCATTGACCTTTGACCTACATAAATCCAGCCCATTTATATCCATTTGGTGTTTCATGATGAGAACACTGTGCAGATGAAGAACAGCTAAAGGCAGTTGTCCACAGCATGCCCTCCACAGAGATAATGTAAAAAAACAAAAAAAAACAAAAAGAAAGAAAAGCAAAATGAAGCCTGAGCTGCAAGGACTGATGCCCTGAGGTTCAACTGGTACATGGTGAAAGTGTTACAAAAAAAAGAAAAAACAGTTTGACATCATAGTTGATGCTATTTAAAATAAATCAATCAATCACAGAGCAGAATAAGGCAGGAGGATGTCAGCATCTGGCAGCAGTTATTGGACCATCATCGTTCAGTGGAATTTGTTCCAAAGTCAAGAACCGTCACTCAGAGGCAATTTATTTCCAAATTAAGATATTTGCTTCTGCTTGCGTCCTCTGTAATTAACGAGTGCAATTCAATCAGAACATAATGTTATTTAAATGACAATAGCATTGCTGCTTGCAAAAGTAAATTAATTAAAAAATATAATTTTATATACCCTAAAGTCCCTAAATACTCAGCACATCAAACACACTTCAGATCAAATCAACTACAGATACTAATTCAATAACAGTAAAAATTGTTGGGTGTGGTCCTTCAGCTACAGACCAATAAACTTATTTAATGAAAGCCAAAATTGCAATCTGAACATTCTCATGTACGCTGCTGTTAACCAAGTCAACTCACTAAACCAGAGGAGCTGAATAAATGAGGATGAAAGGGTGTGGCGTTCAGGGTTACGGCCTGCATGCAGTCAATGCATTAGTAAATTATTTAATGAAATGACATCATTAAAGAAGCTGTTTTTCTTTTTCTCCCTTCTGAAAAATGAAGTGTTAATAAATTCTGCATTTAGTTAAAAATGATTTTGTATGTCCGAAGATGACCAGGCCTTCATTATTTCTGCATACAGATGGTCTGAGGAAGTTCTAGATCGTTAACAGTTTATACACTCTTTGTGAATGACGCCCATTATTTTTTTTTAAACAAGATCCTAAATTCAAACTGCAACCAAAAAGGAGTGAAAACTCCTCCAGGACCTCCCAACATCTCAGTCACCACTTTTCCATTAACGTGCTCATTCAAAATGTCATTTAGTGGTTTCCATTTCTGTTGAGACCACATGTTCCACAGGTTTATGTGAAAACTGTTGGATTATTTCAAGGAATCCTGCTTCTGTGGCAAAGTAAACAGAAATAAACAAATAAAACCACAAGAAGAGACGATTCGGCTGAAAATGGATTTAACTGTGGAAACAAAAAGAGAACTCCAGTCACAACAACAAACTATCACAGACTGTGAAATAATCACAGATCCAAGTCCATCAGCAACATGTGTCAGCTTCTGGCTGCGAGCTGCGATTCATTCTGGTTCATGCCCATTTACCAAAAAAAAAAGAAAAAAAAGATGAAGAATCCAAAGCAGTACTCGACTGATCAGTGACCGTTCTGTTCTGTCCATTTACTACAACGTTTCCACAGCAGCTTGTGTTTGTGTTTGCTACAGGTTCAATCCCCAGCAAGTGTCTGTGAGCAAAAAACCCGACACCAGAATTGGCCAAAAAAGGAGACGACGCCAAACTCCATAACAGTGACGCCTCACCTTCACCCGTATATGCACGCGTGCACACCTGCGCACGCACGCCCGCCCGCACATATACACACGCACGCACGCACCCCAACAGCTGATGACTTTGACAATGAAGGTTCAATTCTACACTTTCCCTGCCCACATCTGTCCATGAGGGGGGCGTCCACTTCCTTCTAGGTCAAACAGGTGATGAGTTCCTTCACGCTCTTAAGTCAAAGTGAAATTACCTGCAAAGTGGCTCAGTTCCCATCCTGGTCAGAAGATAAAATCCACTTTGCATGCTGAATGAAATCATGTTTCCATCCACTGATTTGTCAAAAGCAAATTGGCTGTAAAAGTTTTTAATTTTTTTTACTTCAAGATATAAAAAGCATTTTGTTGTGAAATAATTTTGGACATTTCACGAAATATTCTGATTCTGCAACTTTTTCTGAACAATTCTTTTTCAATTCTGGACTTAAAATTCTCACCAGCACTGTTGAACAAAAACAAGCAAACTGTAGTTCTTTAGCACTTAACTATGTGCAGACAATAAAAATACTTACTGGTCCAATCATCTTCAAAGCAGTAGAGGAAATGGAAAACCACCATAACCAGAGTGTGGAGAGAGATCAGGGCGATGTACATCTGATGGTGAAAAGAGCCAAAAAGACCATGTTTACCACGTGAGACTGCAACAACGTGCAAAGGGTGAAGCACTTCAACGTGCCGAAAGGTTAAAAAAAAAAAAAAAAAAATACAACAGGAACACCACAAAGCCTGGTACACGGCCCCCTCGTATGTTAAGTTGGTGTTTAGTTTTAATCCATTTTCAAATACTTCCTCAAGCCTCCCCCAGTTCACCACCAATAAACCACATTCACTCGTTCACAAGCACACTAATGCCTCACATTCACTCATTCAAACACAGCTCACATTCACTCATTCACAAGCACACTGATGCCTCACATTTGTCTTGTATCTTATACATGATTTCACAATAAAAACACAGCAAACTGTTATCTGTCAGGTTCGTAGCGCTCACCCTGAACGCGGTTTGTGTCCACTGATGGACATGGTCAATGTCCACACTGTCACTAGTACTTACAGTGAAAAGAACAAAGTACTTTTGGTTGTTCTCGCCGACACAGTTGTTGACCCAGGGGCAGTGATGATCCATCTTACGGATGCAGCGTTTGCAAACACTGTGAGAGCGACAACAGAGAAAAAGCACAAGTGTTCTTAAATGAATTCAGGAGGCACAGACGCCAGCGTCAGGGATTCTGGCCTCGCATCACTTACAGTAATTAAGCTCACGGCTAATGGACGGGAAAGTAGAAGATAGAAGTCAACTATGTGGAAAACAACAGTAAAGTGGACTGCCGGGACATAAATTAAAAGTTTCACCATGATACGCTATTTCATTGATTGTTTGAACCATACGATTGGAACCATATCATTTGATTCAGTTCAGAGACCTGCGATCAATACGAGTTATCCACATGGCACTACGCCAGTACCACAGTCCAAGTGTTTAGGAAAGAGGCGTGTATGGATTAAAAAAAAAAAATTCAAAATAAAGGCATGATGATATGGACTGATGGTTTCAGTTTTTCCTTGATTATACGGGATCGCTGAGTGGTGAATCAACATGTTGAATCAGACTGATGTACTGTTCTACCCCGACTGGACTGCAATCTTTGCTCTGCAGAAGTCTTGAGTAGTGATAAGTAACTCATTATTTCTTAATGACGGTGTGTGACTTTATGTTAATGTGTCGGGCTCAATCTAACATTAATGTCAGTCAGCATGAAAATATGCGTTTGGGAATTGATTGGAATACTGTGAGCCTGTTGAAAATCATGTAAAAATGTGGGCATTGAGAAAATAGTTTTTGCTCTGCTGTAAGAAAGTGTCATCATCATAAACTCACAATTATTAAAACAGATTACGCGACTGTTGGTACTGTTTTTTCTGTTAGCACAATTACGATTTACAAATTTTAGTCAAGTCATTTAACACTTCATAATGCGACTGGCTAATATGGCAAAAGGTATCACAGTATTCTTATTTTATAGTGATCTTTATCACGAAGTATAAATTAATAATGCTGCCACTTTGAAGACTATACCGATGTTGACTGAAACTTGAAGAAACTACAGGGTTTGTTAGACCTTTAACTTTTATTGTATTTTATTATGGAAAACACTTTGTACATTTATTTCTGCTGTAAAATAGGCTGCAGATCCATGCATATAAAGTAGAAATGTCCTAAATTTATCATCTGTATAGCTAATTATTGTCACAATACACAATTGTGATTTTGATTTATTTATTTTTTTGTCCAGTCCTACTTCATAACAGCTTTGAGAAATCTCCCAGGAATGTGGATAATTACTCAACATCTGACACATTCTCGTCAAAACAAGTTTTACCAGCTCCATCGTCTGGTTAAAGTAAAGTCTTTCCACAGTAGATGTGATCTTCAGATGGTCATTCATGCTTTCATCAGCTCCAGAATGAATGACTGTAATACACTTTATGTTGGTGTTAATCAGTCTTCTCTTGCACGTTTCCAGCTTGTGCAAAATGCTGCTGCTCATCTTTCAACAAACGCTTCCAGAAGTGAGCATATTACCCCTGTACTTTACTCAATCCACTTGCTTCCAGTGCATTTTAAAATTGATTTGAAGATTTTAATGTTTGCTTTTAAAGCCATTAATGGCCTTGCACCATCCTACTTGTTTGAAATCTTGAATATCCATACAATGTGGTCGTCTGGCCAACTTTATTTAGAAGTTCTGAGGTCAAAATATAACCTTTGGGGTAATCGTACTTTTGCAGTAGCTGAATCCAAACTGTGGAACAAGTTACATCCTATTTTATGCACTATTTCTGACTAAACTTTTAAATCAAAGCTGAAACATTTTCTTATTTAAAATGGCTTTCAACACCGAGAGGTGCTGTGATGTTTCCTTTTTATTTCTACTGCATGTTTGATTTTATTCCTTGATTTTATTGTAAAGCACTTTGGACCTGTAAAAGGGTTACATCAGTAAATGTTCAAGATTGAGCTGTTTGGACATTTGGACAGCAGTGGTGTCAATGGAGTTGTTGCATAGAAATACGGCTATAAAATAGCAATACTGTTGTTAGGTCCAATGCAGCATGCTTGGATTTAATTCTTTATTTCACAGAAAGTCAGACATTCTGTGCGACTGTGGTTTTAAAGGTGACACAATGCTGAGGATTTCGTGTCCCTTCTGTCCAAACCTGCAGTGGTGCGCTCGGTCCGGCTTGATGCTGCAGCACTTGGGACATTTGTAGACCACCTGTCCCGGCTTCAGCTGAAGGCTTTCTATATACTCCTTCGTAGCATTCCCTTTTGGTACCGCCCCCTAGCAAAATAATATTACAGCGTTTAATTTGCAGCTCATTAATAAGGCCATAATAAAGAATCAGGCAGAGGTTTGTGATTTCATCAATATACACAATACTGGGGCTCTCAACTTACACATACTGACAGATTTAAAGCAAATCAAACATAGTTCATATTTTCAACATTTGTCATCATAATTACATTGGCCAACAAGACATCTGAAACAGATTTCAAGGCAGGTGTGAATCCAGGATGGGTTTATTTCATAGTCTTATAGTGAAGGACAAATGTCGCCGTTGGGTTCAATCAGTGGTCTCAATCCTGTCCCATAAGAGCCAAGAAGACGCAGGTGATTGTTGGACCTACAGTCCATCAGGTGACATCATTAATTAACACTAAGTGAGTATTTAATCAGAAGTCCATTGCTGTTATAATCAACAGGAAGGAAATCTGCAGCTGGCTGGCTTTGTATGAAGAAAAGAAACCCCAAAGAAGTGGGGCTTATCAGAGGTACAGTGCATCTGGAAAGTATTCACAGCTCTACACTTTTTCCACAGCCTTATTCCAAAATGGAGTAAATTCATTTTTTCCCTCAAAATTCTACTCACAATACCCAAGTGACAACACGTCAAAAGTTTTTTTTTTTTCCTTTTTTGCAAATTTATTAAAAAATCAAAAACTAAGAAATCACAAATACATAAGTACTCACGCACTTTGCTCAATATTTTATTGGTGCACCTTTGTCAGCAAATACAGCCTCAGGTCTTCTTGAATATGATGTCACAAGCTTGGTGCACCTATCTTTGAGCAGTTCTTCCCATTCCTCTTTGCAGCACCCCTCAAGCTCCATCAGGTTGGATGGGGAGTGTCGGTGCACAGACATTTTCAGATCTCTCCAGAGATGTTCAGTCAGATTCAGGTCTGAGCTCTGGCTGGACCACTCAAGGACATTCACAGTTGTCCTGAAGTCACTCCTTTGATATCTTGGCTGTGTGTTTAGGGTCACTGTCCTGCTGAAAGATGAACCATCGCCATAGTCTGAGGTTGAGAGCGCTCTGGAGAAGGTTTTCATCCAGGATGTCTCTGTACATTGATGCATTCATCTTTCCCTCAATCCTGACTAGTCTCCCAGTCCCTGCTGCTGAAAAACATTCCCACAGCATGATGATGCCACCACCGTGCTTCACTGTAGGGATGGTGCCTGGTTTCCTCCAAACATGATGCCTGGCATTCACACCAAAGAGTTCAATCTTTGTCTCATCAGACCAGAGAATTTGGTTTCTCATGGTCTGAGAGTCCTTCAGGTGCCTTTTGGCAAACTCCAGCCGGGCTGCCGTGTGCCTTTTACTAAAGGCACCTCGACACTTGCACAAATCTGATCCCCACACTGCTGTGCAATTCGTCATGCCAATGTGCCCCGCTTTGTCCCGCTGGACGCCACACTATATAAAATAATCACTTCAGAGCCGATGAAGCATTTGCTCTCAGAACTTGACTGATGAAACTGTTCTCTCATTGCTACCAGAAATTATCTACAGCTGCAGGTTGTCTCGTGCAGTGGAAAACACATTTGAAATCTTGTCTCAAAGGTAATTATTTATAATATATATTGTAATGAATTGATAAAACATTGACATGCCGTGACACGCAGTGTTTTCAAATAGGTTGCACAATGTTCACAGCTTGTTCATGAAATTAATGCCAGAAGTTTTGAACATTTCAAAACAGTCTTTGTGCACTGGCACGCAGCCGCTCACAGTTCACGCACAACATTAAGGCAAGTTTATTGACTAGCACGCCAGATTGCGTGCCACTACAGGGCTCAAATGTGTGCAAGTGTCAAGGTGCCTTAAGTAGTGGCTTCCGTCTGGCCACTCTACCATACAAGCCTGATTGGTGGATTGCTGCAGAGATGGTTGTCCTTCTGGAATGTTCTTCTCTCTCCACAGAGGAATGCTGGAGCTCTGACAGAGTGACCATCGGGTTCTTGGTCACCTCCCTGACAAAGGCCATTCTCCCCCAATCGCTCAGTTTAGACGGACGGCCAGCTCTAAGAAGAGTCCTGGTGGATCTGAACTTCTTCCATTTATGGATGATGGAGGCCACTGCACTCATTGGGACCTTCAAAGCGGCAGAAATGTTAGCCTGACAACTGGCCCTGAATTGGGCCAGATACTGGCCTCTCTCCTAGCCTGTGATTGGCTGGTGGCAGAGACACTGACGTCAGCCCATGCATCAGCCTCATGTTGGTGTGGCGCAAGCGCTGCTCTCCTATTGGTCATTTACGAGTGGGAAATCTCACTCCAAAATGGAGGCCAGTATCTGGCCCAATTCACAGCCGCACCGGTTGTCGGGCTACAGAAATGTTTCTGTACCCTTCCCCAGATTTGTGCTTCAATACAATCCTGTCTCAGAGGTCTGCAGACAATTTCTTTGACTTCATGCTTGGTTTGTGCTCTGATATGCACTGTCAACTGTGGGCCCTTATATGTAGACAGGTGTGAGTCTTTCCAAATTATGTCCAGTCAACTGAATTCACCCCAGGTGGACTCCAATTAAGCTGTAGAAACAGCTCAAGGAAGATCAGTGGAAACAGGATGAACCTGAGCTCAATTATGAGCTTTATGGCAAAGGCTGTGCATACTTACGTACATGTGATTTCTTAGTTTTTGTCATTATTGTGCGTAAATAGGAAAAAAAATGAGCAAAAAAATGAATTTCATCCATTTTGGAATAAGGCTGTAACATAAAAAAGGGGAAAAAAAATGCAATGCTGTGACTATTTCCTGGATACACTCTATGTTGCTAAACGAGTGCCAAAAATCTGTTTATGTGCACAGCCAAACAAATATTTTTCAAAAATGCTTGAGAAGACCTCTGTCTCTTTATTTTGTTATCCGGTTCTAAGTATGAGCACACCTATAACCCTCAGTTCCTCAGTTTTAGAGGATGATGGAAGTTAACTTTCATTGTCAGTTTTCATGCCATACACTGGCTTCACCTAACCTAAAGACTTTGGGGAACAGTACCCCAGGGATCTGACTCTTTTATTCAGTTTTATTAAATGCACTTAAGAGAAAAAATAAGCTTGTGAATGAAGCCCAACAAGAGTAGCAATTAAGTGTGTGTGTGCCATGACTAATGGACACGGAAAAACACTTACAGGGTCCGTGCACATGGCCCTGAGGTGTGAGGCAAGTGCCAGGAAGGCCAGACTGTTGAACACAGTCCCGTTCACGATGCTGTACAGGAGATTCTTGGTTGGCAGCAGCATTACAAACAGCACCACAAACTCTGCGTACAACACCAGCAGCCACGTGATGACAGCGCACACAATGCCGCAGGCATCCCTGATGAACCACATGGCGGAGGCGGAGGAGGAAGTGATGACATCTTTGGGGATTGGGATGCGCTGCTCTGGCTGAAGGCAGTTGGCAATGGGCTGCCTGCGCCCGTGCTCCACATCTCTGCATCTGTGCACCGGACTCTTCATCCTTCATCCAACTCTGAGACGCCCACCGGACCAGCCGAACCTTCGGGCTCCAGTCTCAGTCTCGGCATGCTGCAGGGTGAGCAGGAAAGTTCTAATTTAGAGACGGCGCTTATTACAGAAAAGCAATTAACAGATGGCTACATCCTCATACTGCCTGGTTCTTAGCCTTGGTCCAGAAGCAGTGTCGTTCAAACTTCAAAACTTTTTGTCAAACTCAGAAAAATTAAACTTGTCTCTTTTTCGCAACTTTAAACCATTAAGATAAAATATTTTAAAAGGTTACTAGGCAGTGAAGGTGATAAATTTAGAGAGTGTTCCAACACAGGAAGAGTGCAGCACCATTCCAGAAGTGGTGGTCAGATATGGGCAGACAAAAAATAAATTAATAAAAATAAATTAAAATCTGAGGTTGTCCTGCTCGCAGGCTGCAGAAAACATAAATAAATTGAAAAGAAGTGAAACACGGTGCAGATGCAGTTAAATAGAAATATAAATGATGTTTAAATCTTCAGTTGTTACATCTCTGTATCAAAGAACTTCTTTTACTTTTGGCCAATACTGTTAGGGAGCGCCAGAGCAGATCATCAGTCTACATCTCACCATGTCCTCTGCATCTTCCTCTGTCACACCAACTGCCTGCATGTCATCAGCGCATCCACAAACCACCTCTTTGGCCTCCTTCCTCTCCTGCCTGATGGCTCCATCCTCAGAATCCTTCTGCGCTCTCTTCTTCTCTACCACACTCTCCAGTCTTTTAGATAGTAGACACCCTAGTATTTACAGTAATTTTGTCTACATTCACCACCTCTACGCCTTGTAACTGCACTATTCCACCGGGCTCCCTCTCATTCATACACATGTAGTCTTGCTCCTACTGACTTTCATTCCCCTTCTCTCCAGTCTGTAATCAACCGTTTCTGCAGAGCGACTCCAGTTTGAAGCGTGAATCGAAGCAATACTTCGATTCAATGGCTCTTTGATTCGCTGCTCTTCAGAAGCTGTAAGTCTGCTTCTTAACCCCTCTGAAAGCCATTAAAATATCATGAGTCACTTTTGTGTGGATTAAAGTCACTAACTGGGACTCTTGTCTCGTTGCAGTCGAGAAACGAGAATCGTCTTCCGTTTCGTTGTCACAGCTTTAAACGCTGCGCGGCTCTCTGCTGAGACAGAGCCCGCTCAGAATTAATAACGACAAAACAAATCGCCACTTTAAATAAAATGACACCTCTTACAAACGTTGCAATACAGACAAACTACAATTGACTAAAACGTTTTTTCCTCCCAAAATGAGATGTCCTGCATTCTTTATAAACCTGACCTGCACCGCCAGCTGCAAGAGCTCAGCTCATATGTATGGAAAGACATTCATGCCAATAATTCCTGAAAGGAAATGCTTTTGACAAAAACTAACATTTTATTTCTGTTTATGTCCAGAGATCAAGGATCCAGTAACCAATTTCATATTTATTTACTTTAAGACTCAATAAAATGTTGTTCAATTTCAAGTTAATCAGCTTATAAAGCGCCAAATTACAACAAAAGCTGTGTCAAGGTGCCTCACAGGGAACAGTTCAACATAAAAAAATAAAAATAAATAAATAAAAATAAAACAATTCAATTACCTAATTAAAAACAGAAGTCAAAGAATAAAACATAAAATAAAAACTACTCATAAGAAAGAGAATAAAAACAGGTTTTAAGTCTTGACTTAAAAATGTCCACAGACTCCGACTGCCTCACTGAGGGCCATGTACTGGCTAACCCAGAATGAGATTGCCCACTCAACAAACTTCCCCAGCCTGATGAAGGGACTTGGGCTGTCGTACCTGGCTTTTCACCTTTGGGTACCCCTAGAATGGCCAATTTTTAGCTTAAATTTTCAAAAGCTGCCCCCTTCCGCACCATCGCCCCCCTCGGTCGCTGCGTTCCCTCGACATTACCACTATGCTAAAATTTTATCCTAGCTAGAATCCTGCTTGTCCTCATACATATCCTGCACCACTAGGGATGGGACCGATCCGATCTTGGATCAGTATCGAGTTCCGATACTGACGTAATTCATGTATCGGAAAATACCGATCCAACCCACAACATTTTCCAATACCGGAGAAGAACCACTGTGAATCCTCTCAAATGCTGTTGTTTGCTTTCTGCTTGTTTACTGTTGAGTGGGAGGAGGAGGGGGAGGTTTTCTGAAGCCAGGCTGTTTGATAGAGCTCTCTTCCGATGTGTTCTAGCTGCAGTTAGCCACAAATTTCTGCTCGGCTCTCAGATTTAAACTGTCTGTTCGTCAAGCACGGATTTTCAGAAAAATGAACTGAATTGTTGTTGAAAATATGTGCTAAAAAGTTAGGCGCTTCACTGTCCCGAGGCTGTCAAATGCTATGAAAAGCCAGCTCAGCGTGCCGACGAGGAGGAGCTGAACACAAATTCTGTCCGCTGAAAGGGAAAAAAGTCTCCATTAAAATCCTGTATGTGAGTGTCGGTGATGATACATTTATTTAACTGTTCAAAGGCTTCGTGTTTTCAAATGTTCAAAGTTTGCACAGCATGAACATAGCGAGAGAGAAAGAAAACGAGAGAGACGGAGGGAGAGCAAGGGGGTGGGGGGGCAGTGAAGGTGGACATTATAAGTGGGTAAGTGCCATGTCATGCCGGCAGGCTTTGCCATGCCCGATCCATCTCCAAGTTCCCTCATACGCACTCAAATTGTTTCAGATTGTGTTTATGCTGCCTTCAGAATATGTAAATTGTGGTTAGATGGTCCTCAGGTAACACATGGACTGCCATCAGATATCTGGAGAGTCATGAGAGATCTAAAACTTTTTCCACATACACAATATCACCATTTCCCTCAAATATTGTTCACAAACCAGTCTAAATCTGTGATAGTGAGCACTTCTCCTTTGCTGAGATAATCCATCCCACCTCACAGGTGTGCCATATCAAGATACTGATTAGACACCATGATTAGTGCACAGGTGTGCCTTAGACTGCCCACAATAAAAGGCCACTCTGAAAGGTGCAGTTTTATCACACAGCACAATGCCACAGATGTTGCAAGATTTGAGGGAGCGTGCAATTGGCATGCTGACAGCAGGAATGTCAACCAGAGCTGTTGCTCGCGTATTGAATATTCATTTCTCTACCATAAGCCATCTCCAAAGGTGTTTCAGAGAATTTGGCAGTACATCCAACCAGCCTGACAACAGCAGACCACGTGTAACCACACCAGCCCAGGACCTCCACATCCAGCATGTTCACCTCCAAGATCGTCTGAGACCAGCCACTCGGACAGCTGCTGAAACAATCGGTTTGCATAACCAAAGAATTTCTGCACAAACTGTCAGAAACCGTCTCAGGGAAGCTTATCTGCATGCTCGTCGTCCTCATAGGGGTCTCGACCTGACTCCAGTTCGTCGTCATAACCGACTTGAGTGGGCAAATGCTCACATTCGCTGGCGTTTGGCACACTGGAGAGGTGTTCTCTTCATGAATGAATCCCGGTTCACACTGTTCAGGGCAGATGGCAGACAGCATGTGTGGCGTTGTGTGGGTGAGCGGTTTTCTGATGTCAATGTTGTGGATCGAGTGGCCCATGGTGGTGGTGGGGTTATTGTATGGGCAGGCGTCTGTTATGGACAAAGAACACAGGTGCATTTTATTGATGGCATTTTGAATGCACAGAGATACCGTGACGAGATCCTGAGGCCCATTGTTGTGCCATACATCCAAGAACATCACCTCATGTTGCAGCAGGATAATGCACGGCCCCATGTCGCAAGGATCTGTACACAATTCTTGGAAGCTGAAAATGTCCCAGTTCTTGCATGGCTGGCATACTCACCGGACATGTCACCCATTGACCATGTTTGGGATGCTCTGGACCGGCGTATACGACAGCGTGTACCAGTTCCTGCCAATATCAGCAACTTCGCACAGCCATTGAAGAGGAGTGGACAAACATTCCACAGGCCACAATTGACAACCTGATCAACTCTATGCGAAGGAGATGTGTTGCACTGCATGAGGCAAATGGTCACACCAGATACTGACTGGTATCCCCCCCTCCCCCAATAAAACAAAACTGCACCTTTCAGAGTGGCCTTTTATTGTGGGCAGTCTAAGGCACACCTGTGCACTAATCATGGTGTCTAATCAGCATCTTGATATGGCACACCTGTGAGGTGGGATGGATTATCTCAGCAAAGGAGAAGTGCTCACTATCACAGATTTAGACTGGTTTGTGAACAATATTTGAGGGAAATGGTGATATTGTGTATGTGGAAAAAGTTTTAGATCTTTGAGTTCATCTCATACAAAATGGGAGCAAAACCAAAAGTGTTGCGTTCATATTTTTGTTGAGTGTACATACACATATATATATATATATATATATATATACACACACACACACACATACATACATATCACAGGGTTTCTGTCCAGAAGAGTGCAGTCATCGAAACAGCTAAGATACTGTGCCGAACCCTCAGACTCCCAGACATATAGTAGAGGACCCAAGCTTGAGAAACACACATACCATCCTCCCCAGAGGGGGTGAGAGAGATTTTTATATTTATTTATTTCATGGATTTCTCAACTGTCCAAACAGTTTCACCTGTAGTCACTCCAAAGATTATGCCAAAAAGTAGATTAAAGAACTCAAACATAGTCCTGATCTTCACAGGAAGTGAAACAGTGATAAGAGGGTGGAGACTGGGAGAAATTCAGTTTACTGAAGAAACCTGCCTCTGATTTTAACTTATCTCCTTTTCTGAAACAGGCTTTAGTAGATCCTCTTTCTTGAGTTTGATTAATCCCATTTCTGAAACCAAAACTCAGTTTCTACTCATTTTATGCTTGACAAACTCATAGCTTTCACTACATCTGCTTTCTGAAACAAGCCCCAGGTCATCCTAAAAAACTGAGTCAAAGTGGAATGAAGATGACAAGTGAGGGAAGCCACCAAGAACACAAGTTTTGACAGTTGCTTCTCCTGGCAAAGTTCATCAACTACAGTAAAAGAAACCTCGCTTGCAATCTAGCAAAAACAAAACAAAACAAAGTATCTTGAACATGACGTATAACAGGGGTAGGCAACCTGTTCCAGAAAGAGCCATGAGGGTGCAGGTTTTCTTTGCAGCCACTGACTCCACCAGGTGATTTCACTGATTAACTGATTCCATCTGCTCAAAGTAATATTAATCAGTAAAATCACCTGGTGGAGTCAGTGGCTGCAAAGAAAACCTGCACCCTCATGGCTCTTTCTGGAACAGGTTGCCTACCCCTGACGTATAATCTGTTCCAATCATAACTTAAAGTGACAGACTGTATTTTCACAAAGATGACTGATTGACAGCTTGTGTGATCAGGGCTTCATGATGCTAGCAGTACATCTTTATGTCCTGAGCTCAGCCAGCCCCGATTTATCAGGATTATTCAGATAATTTAATTTAAATTAATTATATCCCAGTCGGAACGTACAGTTTATCTGCTTCTGACAGTTTACAGGCCTGTAACGTTTAGCCGCTAAGATAACATCAAAGAGCGAGCATTAGCATTGGATTAGCTGACCTGTTAGCATGTCCCGGTCTTGGTTTCTCACGTCAGCTGTCATCGACTGCACTGTTCCGCCTGTTAGAGCTTAATAAATGACAACACACCCAACTTTATCGCAACTAAAAAATGACCATCCACATCGTTTTTCCGCAACCGAAATAATCACCGCCTACCAACAACGTGACGTCACCACGTCGGGGTAAATGAATGAATGAAAGGGAGCCAATCAATTGAGCACGACGGAATAATAATAATAATAATAATAATAATAATAATAATAATAATAATAATAATAATAATAATAATAATCCGTGCAGATAACATTCTGATTGTTGGTGACTTCAACATTCATTTAAATAAGCCTCCTGACCCCCTTTGCAAACCATTCATGGACACTGTGGATGTATTAGGATTAATGCATTGAGGGTTCGACACACATTAGTGGAAATTTATGGAGCTAAATCAAGGCCAAAAGTTTTGTAATCTGAAAATAAAAAAAGATTGAAAACATTAATTTTGAAACTGAAAATTAAAGATTTGTTCTTGAATTTTATAATCATTTAAAAAGTATTATCAAAATAAAAATAAGTGTAAGATATATATTTTTCAGTTTAAATAAATTTTTGATTCAGCTCTGTAATTTTTTTTTTTGATCAAATAATTTATTTTCATTCATATTTCTTTTTTTCACCTTCAGATCTTTTTTTCACTTTCAGATCTTATTTTTTCAGTTTCAAACTTTTGGCCCCGTTCTGGCGTGGGAGGGCGTGGCTTCGATTTCAGCAGCCACTGGGACAGCTGCTGAAACAATCAGTTTGCATAACCAAAGAATTTCTGCACAAACTGTTAGAAACCATCTCAGGGAAGCTCATCTACATGCTCGTCGTCCTCATCGGGGTCTCGACCTGACTCCAGTTCATCGTCGTAACCAACTTGAGTGGGAAAATGCTCACATTCGCTGGTGTTTGGCACGTTGGAGAGGTGTTCTCTTCACGGATGAATCCCAGTTCACACTGTCCAGGACAGATGGCAGACAGCGTGTGTGGCGTCGTGTGGGTGAGCGGTTTTCTGATGTTAATGTTGTGGATCAAGTGGCCCAATGGTGGCGGTGGGGTTATGGTATGGGCAGGCGTCTGTTATGGACGAAGAACACAGGTGCATTTTATTGATGGCATTTTGAATGCACAGAGATACCGTGACAAGATCCTGAGGCCCACTGTTGTGCCAACATCCAAGAACATCACCATGTTGCAGCAGGATAATGCACGGCCCCATGTTGCAAGGATCTGTACACAATTCTTGGAAGCTGAAAATGTCCCAGTTCTTGCATGGCCGGCATACTCACCGGACATGTCACCCATTGAGCATGTTTGGGATGCTCTGGACCGGCGTATACGACAGCATGTACCAGTTCCTGCCAATATCCAGCAACTTCACACAGCCATTGAAGAGGAGTGGACCAACATTCCACAGGCCACAATTGACAACCTGATCAACTCTATGCAAAGGAGATGTGTTGCACTGCATGAGGCAAATGGTGATCACACCAGATACTGACTGGTATCCCCCCCAATAAAACAAAACTGCACCTTTCAGAGTGGCCTTTTATTGTGGGCAGTCTAAGGCACACCTGTGCACTAATCATGGTGTCTAATCAGCATCTTGGTATGGCACACCTGTGAGGTGGGATGGATTATCTCAGCAAAGGAGAAGTGCTCACTATCACAGATTTAGACTGGTTTGTGAACAATATTTGAGGAAAATGGTGATATTGTGTATGTGGAAAAAGTTTTAGATCTTTGAGTTCATCTCATACAAAATGGGAGCAAAACCAAAAGTATTGCGTTTATATTTTTGTTGAGTGTAACTTTTACATGGGCAAGTGAATTTTGGCGTTACCTGCCCAGATCTGTCAGGTACACTTGCCCCATCCTGCACTTGACTATGTTACTGTCTAACTTCGTACCAGTCTGGAACCGGTCCTCATGCGCTGCATCGCTGTCGTAAATATTGACATCATGCCTCTTGTGTCGGTGGTCTTCGATCACTCATTAAGTTTACAGTCTCATTGCTTGTTCTTGACTGGAACAAGAACCTTATTTATCATTTCAACGACACATCAACTCTTCAACTACAACTGAATTCAATGATATTGATACTCTATATCTGATTTGTATATACGAGGTCTGTGATAAAAGTAACGGACCTTATTATTTTTTTCAAAAACCATATGGATTTGAATCACGTGTGATTACATCAGACATGCTTGAACCCTCGTGGGCATGCAAGAGTTTTTTCACACCTGTCGGTTACGTCATTCGCCTGTGGGCAGTCGTTGAGTGAGGAGTGGCCCACCCTCTCGTCGATTTTTTTCATTGTTTAGGAATGGCTCAGAGACTGCTGCTTTGTTTGATAAAAAATTTTTCAAAACTGTAAGGCACAACTGAGTGGACACCATTCGATAAATTCAGCTGGTTTTTGGTAAAAATTTTAACGGCTGATGAGAGATTTTGGTCTGGTAGTGTCGCTTTAAGTATGGCCCACGGCGCCTGACGGCGATCTGCGCTTCGAGGCGGCAGCGTCTCGCCCTTTCAAGTTGAAAACTTCCACATTTCAGGCTCTGTTGACCCAGTAAGTCGTCAGAGAACAGAGAACTTTCAGAAGAAGTCGGCATGAGGAGTTTATTCGGACATTCCATTGTTAACAGACATTTTGTAATGAAAGAACTTGCGGGCAGAATCGCATGTCGGGCCGGACCCGACCGCGGGGGGTCGCGACAGGAAAAACACCTCCGTTGGAAACCTTAACGGGCAAGTTGGAACATGCCCAAGCTGTTAAACAATTTCTCAGTTACTCACTTGTTGAAAGCCATCAAAAGCCGCCTGAATTTTACAAATGGTTTTCAACATGGAGGTGTTTTTCCTGTCGCAGCGCACACAGATTCGACTCGGCAAATTTGCACGCACGTCTTTCATTACAAAATATCCTTAAACAGTGGAATGTCCGCATAAAGTCCTCATGCCGGCCTCTTCTGAATCTTCTCTGTTCTCTCACGACGTCCTGGATGAATTAAGCCTTAAATTAGAATGTTTTCAGGTCGAAACAGGCCGACGACGGTGCCTGGAAGCGCTGCGCGATGTCCCGCTCCGTGGGAAGTCCTTACACCGACAGAAACACCCCATAATCTCTCATCAGCCGTTAAACTTTTCACCGAAAACCAGCTTAATTTCTCGAATAGTGTCCACTCGGATATCCCTCACAGGTCCAGAAAAAATGTTGATAAAGCAACGCACGCCGTCCGCAGCGGCTATTCAGACAAAGAGATTCCGGCGGGTGGGGTGGAGCACTCCTCACTCAAGGCCTGCCCACAGGCAAATGACGTCACCGACACGCGTGAAAAAACTCATGCATGCGCACGAGGGTTCAAGCTTGTCTGACGTAAAAACATATGAATCAAATCCATTTATTTTTTGAAAAAAATTAAAAAGGACCGCTTTTTTCAACACAGACCTCGTATTATGCTTTTCTCTGATGTATAACGTTTATGTACAACCCCAATTCCAATGAAGTTGGGACGCTGTGTAAGATGTAAATAAAAACAGAATATTTGCAAATCCGCTTCAACCTATATTCAGTTGAATACACCACAAAGACAAGATATTTAATGTTCAAACGAATAAACTTTATTGTTTTTGTGCGAACATTTTCTCATTTTGAAATGGATGTCTGCATCACGTTTCAAAAGTTGGGACAGTGGTATGTTTACCACTGTGTTACATCACCTTTCCTTCTAACAACACTCAATAAGCGTTTGGGAACTGAGGACACTAATTGTCGAAGCTTTGTAGGTGGAATTCTTTCCCATTCTTGCTTGATGTATGACTTCAGTTGTTCAACAGTCCAGGGTCTCCGTTCTCACATTTTGCGCTTCATAATGTGGCACACATTTTCAATGGGCGACAGGTCTGGACTGCAGGCAGGCCAAAATAACACCATAATGACCATAATGACAGAAAAGGATTTTTGCTCTACTAGTGTGAACCTGAAGCACAAGCAATCCTGAACCAGCTGTTATGAAACACTATGGCTCTTATAAACTTTCCTCTTAAATATGAGGAAAGTTTTGCTTTTTCTTTCTCTTTGCCATAAATTCAGGCTGTAGCTAATTTACTGCAGCTCTGCGCATCACAATTGTTCATAAAAATCAGATTGAAACCCTTCTTCTCAACCTCTCAGAAGATTTTAATGAAACAATCTGGTAAAACTCCACTGCCATCTTTTCTAACCATGTCCATGCCTCCAATGGAATGTCATCTCGACCAACTGCCTTTCCACCCTTCATAGCTGCCCTCACTTCTTCCTTATGTTATATAAGGACTTGCACTTCCTGATTAATTCCCTCCACATCATCCAGCCTTCTCACTCATTTTCCATCATTCATCAGCTCCTCAAAATATTCCCTCCACCTTCTCAACACACTCTCCTCGCTTGTCAGCACCATACCATCTGCATCCTTTACCACTCTAACCTGCTGCACATCTTTTCCAGCTCGGTCCATTTGTCTGGCCAATCGGCACAAGTTCTTTTCTCCTTCCTTAGTCTTTAACTTCTTGTACTGCCCATTGTAGGCCTTTTGCTTAGAATTTGCCACTTCTCTTTTCACCTTATGCTGGATCTCTTTGAACTCCTGTCTACTTTCTTCATCTCCCCAACTGTCTCAATTCGTTTTGCCAACATCTTTCTGTTGTGTGGGCCGCTGAAGAGGAGGTACTGCTGGCCCACCACCACCAGATGGCGCCCTGCTTGAAGTGCGGGCTTCAAGCAGAGAGGGCGTCATAGCAACCAGGAGTGACAGCTGTCACTCGTCATCAGCACCAGCTGTCACTCATCCACATCACCACCACCTTAAAGGCCGGACTGCAACTCCACCTCCCCGCCGAGAAATCAGCTACCTTGGAGGTAATATTCTCTGCTGTATTTAATGCTGACTAATAGTCTGAACTTCTTTGCAGCCGTTTTCCTGTGGTGTTGCCTTATCTGTGGGATTGGCGTTTGGTGTGATCAGCGACGGCTTCGCTTCACACCCCAACCAGATAAGTGGTTAGACAGGAGCTGCACGAGTGTGTGACTGGAGGTGGAGGTGCTCCCTCCCAAAAGAACACAGACTGTGGGATTACTGAGTGTGCGTACTCACACTCACCTGTGCTGTTTCTGTTCTCTGCCAGCAGTGCCAGGTCTGACAGCTGGAGACGGTGACCACCTGGGGACTCAGAACTTGGCGGCTCCGGTGTTCTTCAGATCCGTTGGCGGTGAGGGCCGTGTGGGATCCGGCTCGGTTCTGGACGGGCGTCTCCTATCCTCAAGCCTGCCCACACGTCACCCAACGTGTAATTGAATGTAGTTCAAAACTTGTTGTTGTCTGTATTCCGTTGTGCACACTTTACAGCATTAAATTGTTACTGTTTGGCTTATCCATTGCCCGTTTTTTTACGCCCCCTGTTGTGGGTCCGTGTTCCTACACTTTCACAACACTTTCTCCGTATACCTTCCTGTACTTTTTCATTCCATCATCAAGTCTCTTTGTCTTCCTTCTACTGTCCAAATGCCATACCCAGCACCTTCCTAGCTGTGCCCATCACCACATCTGCAGTAGCTTTCCAAGTTGTCTAGAATCACTTCACCTCCATTCTCTGCCTATCTCTACCTCCTCCCTGAATTTGATGTCAAGCTACCAGATCTGTCAGGTACACTGCCTTTGTCTCCAATTTTAGGGTGTAGATTAAATTAGATTAGATAAAACTTTATTGATCCCTTGGGAAGACTCTCTAAGGGAAATTGAAGTTCCAGCAGCATTGTATAGCAGCACACAGGGTAAGAAGCACACAGAGTATCAAAAGTGAAAGTAAAAAAGAAAAACGGTTTGCAATATAAATACACAATATAAATACAAGACATACTGGTTTACTAGCTACTACTGTTCCTCTCTTTCCCATCTCCTGTCTTCCTGTTACTCCTCCTCCCCCTGAGTGAGGGGTTGCACAGTCTGATGGCCTGAGGGACAAAGGGTTTTTTCAGTATGTGGGTTCTGCACTTGGGAAGGGGCAGTCTGTGGCTGAAGAGGCTCCTCTGGTTGCTGATGACGGTGTGTAGAGGGTGACTGGCATCATCCATAAGGTCCAGCAGTTTGTCCAGTGTTCTCTTCTATGCCACCGTCACCAGAGAGTCTAGCTCTGTGTATCTCCTACAAAGAATGTAGTCCACCTGTGTGCATGTTCCTCAACTCTTATACATCACCCTGTGCTCCTCTAAGTATTCACAAAGGCCATTTCATCCTTTTTTTTTCAAAATGTACTAATACCATATCTACACATTGCCTTGTCATTACCCCTGTTCCCTTCACCAACATGCCCACTGAAGTCCGCTCCAATCCCCACCCTTATATGTTTGGGCACACTCTCCACTACTTCTCCTAACTCACACCAGAAATCTTATTTTGCCTTCATTTTGCCAACTACCCGTGGAGCATATGCACTGATGACATTCATCTTCACCCCTTCAATTTCCAGCTTTATACTCATCACCCTGTCAGACACTCGCTTAACCTCCACACCCTTTTAACACACTTACTTTAGAATGACCCTCACACCATTCCTCCTCACATCCACTTCACTATACAACTTGAAACCACCTCTGATGCTCCTGGCCTTCCATGTGGTTTCTTGTACATACAGTATATCTACCTTTCTCCTCTCCATCATATCACCCAGCTCTCTCCCTTTGCCACTCATACTTCCAACATTCAAAGTCCTGACTCTCACTTCTACATTTCTAACTTTTCTCACCTGGACACATTCTCCACATCTTCTTTGACTAACAGTATTCTAGTTTCTTCTGGTATCCTATTGTTAACCGGGCATTGACGTTTTTAAATGGGGCCTCAAGGACCCAACATTGAAATTTGATTTGTGATCTGCATATTTGGTTTGGTAATTTTTTTTTGTTTGGTTTTTTTGATGCCCTTCCTGATGCGACCCTTCTCATTTATCCGGACTTCGGACCAGCACCCAGAATGTCCTGGATATATACTGCATGTAGCTGTCTTAATACTTTGAAATGACTAAACCTGTAACTGGGAACATGTAGAAAAGTTGTTTCATGGTCTTAAAATAATATACTCTTCACCTATGTGAGCATTAGCAAGATAAATAATTTCACATGAGTGCATATGCAAAAAATTATATAAAGTTGTTTTTATTTACTAAATATTTCTTCTTCTTTGTCTTTCGGCTGTTCCCGTTAGGGGTCGCCACAGCAGATCAATCGTTTCCATCTCACGCTGTCCTCTGTATCTTCCTCTGTCACACCAACCACCTGCATGTCCTCTCTCAGCACATCCATGAACCTCCTCTTTGGCCTCCCTCTTCTCCTCCTGCCTAGTGGATCCATCCTCAGCATCCTTCTCCCTATATACCCTGGGTCCCTCCTCTGCACATGTCCAAACCATCTCAATCTCGCCTCTCTGACTTTGTCTCCAAACCGTCCCACCTGAGCTGTCCCTCTGATATGTTCATTCCTAATCTTGTCCATTCTTGTCACTTCCAAAGAGAATCTCAACATCTTCAGCTCTGCCACCTCCAGCTCTGCCTCCTGTCTTTTTGTTAGTGCCACTGTCTCTAAACCATACAACATAGCTGGTCTCACTACTGTTTTGTAAACTTTCCCCTTCACCCTTGCTGATATTCTTCGGTCACAAATCACTCCTGCCACCTTTCTCCACCCACTCCACCCTGCCTGCACTCTCTTCTTCACCTCTCTACCACACTCTCCATTACTTTGAACAGTTGACCCCAAATATTTAAACTCATCTACTTTCACCACTTCTACTCCTTGTAACTGCACTATTCCACTGGGCTCCCTCTCATTCACACACATGTACTCAGTCTTGCTTCTACTGACTTTCATTCCCCTTCTCTCCAAAGCATATCTCCACTTCTCCAGACTAGACTCAACTTGCTCTCTACTCTCACTACAGATCACAATGTCATCTGCAAACATCATAGTCCATGGGGACTCCTGTCTGATTTCATCCGTCAACCTGTCCATCACCACTGCAAACAAGAAAGGACTCAGCTGATCCTTGGTGTAATCCCACCTCCACCTTGAATGAGTCTGTCATTCCGACTGCGCATCTCACCGCTGTCACACTATTCTTGTATATGTCCTGCACTACCCTAACATACTTCTCTGCCACTCCAGACTTCCCCATACAATACCACAACTCTTCTCTTGGCACCCTATCATAAGCTTTTTCTAAGTCCACAAACACACAATGTAACTCTTTCTGTCCTTCTCTGTACTTTTCCAACAGTATTCTCAGAGCAAACATTGCATCTGTAGTGCTCTTTCTTGGCATGAAACCATATTGCTGCTCACAGATCTTCACCTGTTTTCTAAGCCTAGCTTCTACTACTCTTTCCCATAACTTCATGCTGTGGCTGATCAGCTTTATGCCTCTGTAGTTACTGCAGCTCTGCACATCACCCTTGTTCTTGAAAATAGGAACCAGCACACTTCATCTCCACTCCTCAGGCATGCTCTCACTTTCCAAGATTTTATTAAACAATCTGGTTAGAAACTCTACTGCCATCTCTCCTAGACATTTCCATGCCTCCACTGGAATGTCATCTGGACCGACTGCCTTTCCACTCTTCATCCTCTTCATAGCAGCCCTCACTACTTCCTTGCTAATCTCTTGTACTTCCTGATTTACTCTCACCACATCATCCAGCCTTTAAGCCCAATAATTCTGCCAATAATGCGAATAGCGACTGACATATTTGTGGATCTCAACTGCAGTTTTGCGCTTAGAATGTCTCAATATTGTGTAAGAATCAGAATCGCCTTTATTGTCATTGTAATTTGCATTACAACCAGATTTGAGTGCAACTCCAAAAAGGTGAGCAAAGTGATGAATGTATGTGTTCGGTGATCCACCAATGCTGAATCACCCTTCACAAACAGAATCTTCAGTTTTGCAAATAAACATTTATTTGTAAAAACCCACACACAAGTTACAAATCAGAAATTTGTGTTTGTGGATCACAAACCATGTGTACAAATCAAAAGATATTTGTGTATCACCCTCTGTGCATTTGCAAGTATTAATGAGACAAATTTAACTCCATACTCCAAAAATGTAGGTTTCCTAAATATTTATTACGACCACTCTTAAAACTTCACTTATATTTATAATTTTATTACTGGTACTGTTGTGAAGGTGTAGTAACACGGACCCACAACAGGGGGCATAAATGAACGGACAATAGATGAGCCAAAACCCAACAATTTAATGTTGTGAATGTGCACAACGGAATACAGACAATAGCAGATTTAGAATCAAGTCAAATATACAAAGGTGACGTGTGGGCAGGCTCGGGGATAGAAGACGTCTGTCCAGAGAAGAGCCGGGTCCCACACAATTTCCACTGCCCACGGATCTGGAGCACACTGGAGCCGCCAAGTCCTGAGTTCCCAGGTGGCCACCGTCTCCAGCTGTCAGATCTGGTACTGCTGGCAGGAAGCAGAAACAGTTTAATGGTGGGTGTGTGCACACCCAGCAAACAGTCCTTAGTTTCAAACGGAGGGAAAACCTCCACCTCCAATCCAGAAACCCGGCACGTGCAGTATCAGTGAGTACTTATCGAAGTTTGGCGTGGGGAGCGAAGACGTCAGCCCTCCACGAACCACAAACCCAGCCTCCAGCTGCAAGCACTCACAGAAACGACTGCAAACAATACAGAAGCAAAAACTGTCTGTGAAAGACTCAAAAAACGGCTGAGCAGTTTACCTGAGAGGTAGAACGATATCTCGGCAGGGAGGTGGAGTTGCTGCCCGGCTTTTATGAAGATGGTGATGAGGTGGTGATGAGTGACAGCTGTCAGGTGGTGATAGGGACAGCTGTCATTCCCGGCTGCTCCCGTGAGGCGGCAGCACCCTCTCGTGCCTGAAGCCCGCACTTCAGGCAGGGCGCCCTCTGGTGGTGGGCCAGCAGTACCTCCTCTTCAGCGGCCCACACAACAGGACCCGCTCCTCAACGGGCGCCTCCTGGTGCCCAACCAGGCTTGTCCGGGTGGCGGGTGTAGAAGTCGGCCAGGAGGGCCGGGTCCAGGATGAAGCTCCTCTTCACCCAGGACCATTCTTCGGGTCCATACCCCTCCCAGTCCACCAAATACTGGAACCCCCGGCCCTTTCGACGGACGTCCAGGAGCCTGTGAACTGTCCAAGCAGGCTCCCCCATCGATGATCTGGGCAGGAGGCGGTGCCGGTCCGGGGGTGCAGAGGGGTGAGGTGAGGCGTGGCTTGATAGGTGAAACATGAAAAACCGGGTGGATCCGCAGTGATGCTGGGAGCTGTAGCTTCACTGTGGCCGGGCTGAGGATCTTGAGGATCTTGAATGGTCCAATGTATCGGTCCTTCAACTTAGGGGAGTCCACTTGGAGGGGGATGTCCTTTGTTGAAAGCCACACCTCCTGCCCGGGCTGGTATGCAGGGGCCGGGGAACGCCGGTGGTCTGCATCGGCCTTGGCCCTCGTCCGGGCCTTCAACAGGGCAGAGCGGGCGGTGCGCCACACCCGACAGCATCTTCGTAGGTGGGCCTGGACCGAGGGGGCACTGACCTCTCCCCCAAACACACCTCAAATGGGGAGAGGCCGGTGGCAGAGGACACCTGGCTGTTATGAGCGTACTCGATCCAGGCCAGATGGTCACTCCAGGCCGCCGGGTGCGCGGAGGTCACGCAGCGGAGGGCCTGTTCAAGTTCCTGGTTCGCCTGCTCTGCCTGTCCATTCGTCTGTGGATGATACCCGGACGAGAGGCTCACGGTGGCCCCCAGTTCCCTGCAGAAACTCCTCCAGACGTGAGAGGAGAACTGAGGACCACGATCCGAGACAATGTCAGTTGGTATCCCATGCAGACGTACAACGTGGTGGACCAGGAGGTCTGCGGTTTCCTGGGCTGTTGGGAGCTTCGGGAGGGCCACGAAGTGGGCCACCTTGGAGAATGGGTCCACTACCATGAGAATGGTCGTCATGCCCTGGGATGGCGGGAGGCCCGTGACAAAGTCCAGGCCGATGTGCGACCAGGGGCGATGAGGCACCGGAAGTGGCTGGAGGAGTCCTTGAGTCTTCTTGTGGTCCGCCTTGCCCCTGGCACAGGTGGTACAGGCCTGGACGTATTCCCGGACGTCGGCCTCCATGGACGCCCACCAGAAGCGCTGCCGGACCACTGCCACGATTCTTCGCACCCCTGGGTGACAGGAGAGCTTGGAACCATGACAGAAGTCCAGGACTGCAGCTCTGGCTTCTGGTGGGACGTACAGTTGGTTCTTTGGGCCGGTCCCCGGGTCTGGGCTCCGTGCCAGGGCCTCCCGGACGGTCTTCTCCATGTCCCAGGTGAGGGTGGTCACGATAGTGGACTCGGGGATGATTGGTTCCGGAGGATGTGACAGCTCCGTTTTGACCTCCTCTTCATGTACCCGGGACAAGGCGTCAGATCTCTGGTTCTTGGTCCCGGGGCGGTAGGTGATCTAGAAGTCAAAACGCCCAAAGAACAGTGACCAGCGGGCTTTCCTGGGGTTCAGACGCTTGGCGGTCCGGATGTACTCCAGGTTCCGATGGTCCGTGAAAACCGTGAATGGCACCGCAGCTCCCTCCAACAGGTGTCTCCACTCCTCAAGAGCCTCCTTCACCGCAAGGGGTTCCCGATTGCCCATGTCGTAGTTCCGTTCTGCCGGGGTCAACCTACGGGAAAAATAGGCAAAAGGGTGGAGGACCTTATCGGACTCCCTGCTCTGGGACAGCACGGCTCCTATCCCTGAGTCAGAGGCATCCACTTCAATGACGAACTGGCGACTAGGATCGGGCTGCACCAGAACTGGGGCAGTCGAGAACCGGCGTTTCAACTCCCTAAACGCGGCTTCGCACCGATCTGACCAGGTGAAGGGGACTTTTGGGGAGGTCAGGGCTGTCAGGGGACTAACCACCTGACTGTAGCCCTTAATGAACCTCCTGTAGAAATTTGCAAAGCTGAGGAACTGTTGCAGCTTCCTACGGCTTGTCGGTTGGGGCCAATCTCTCACCGCCACAACCTTAGCTGGATCAGGGGCGACAGAGTTGGAGGAGATTATGAACCCCAGGAAAGACAAAGAAGTGCGGTGGAACTCGCACTTCTCGCCCTTCACAAACAGCCGGTTCTCCAACAACTGCTGCAGGACCTGACGTACATGCTGGACATGAGTCTCAGGATCCGGGGAAAAGATGAGTATATCGTCCAGGTATACGAAGACGAACCGGTGCAGGAAGTCTCGCAAAACATCGTTTACCAAGGCTTGGAATGTGGCGGGGGCTTTGGTGAGGCCGAACGGCATGACCAGGTACTCAAAGTGACCTAATGGGGTGTTAAATACCGTCTTCCACTCGTCTCCCTTCCGGATCCGAACCAGGTGGTAAGCATTCCTAAGATCCAGTTTAGTGTAAATTTTGGCTCCATGCAGGGGCGTGAACACTGAATCTAACAGGGGCAACGGGTATCGATTGTGAACCGTAATCTCGTTCAGCCCTCTGTAATCAATGCATGGACGGAGTCCGCCATCTTTCTTGCCCACAAAAAAGAAACCAGCACCCATCGGGGAGGTGGAGTTACGGATCAACCCGGCAGCTGACGAGTCCCGGATGTAGGTCTCCATTGATTCGTGCTCTGGACGGGAGAGGTTGTACAGTCTACTGGACGGGTACTCAACGCCCAGGATCAGATCAATGGTGCAATCGTACGGCCGGTGCGGGGGAAGAGTGAGTGCCAGATCTTTGCTGAAGATGTCAGCAAGATCGTGGTACTCCTCAGGCACCGCCGTCAGATTGGGGGGGACTTTTTCCTCCTCGTTAGCAGTCAAACCGGGGGGAACCAAGGATCCTTAACACACCCGGTGGCAGGTTTCGCTCCACTGAGCCACAACCCCAGATGGCCAATCAATCCGGGGATTGTGTTTAATCATCCATGGGAAGCCCAAAATTACACGGGAGGTAGAAGGAGTTACATAAAACTCAATCTCCTCCCGATGATTCCCAGACACCACCAGAGTTACTGGTTGTGTCTTGTGTGTGATTAATGGAAGAAGGGTGCCATCTAGCGCCCGCACCCTCAATGGTGAAAGGAGCGCCACTAGAGGGAGCCCTACTTCCCTTGCCCATCTGCTGTCCAGCAGATTCCCTTCCGACCCCGTGTCCACCAGTGCTGGGGCTTGAAGGGTTAGATCCCCACTCAGGATCTTAACTGGGAGGCATGCAGATATACGTGTGACCTTAGCCCAGTCTCTAAAGGCGAGTGTTGTCATTTTGGCCGTTTGGGGCAGTTTTTCTGTATGTGCTCCTTTGAACTGCAGAGAAAATACTCCCCGCGGGCCAGCCTCCTCAATCTGTCATCTGATCTTATTTTGGCCCTGCTTGTTTCCCTAGCAAAGTCAGCAGGGGGAGCTGTTACCACATGGAGCACTGAGGCTGTGGAGCGTGGGGACGGTGGCGCCTTTTAGGACCCGGAAGGGAGAGGGACGGCTCGTGCCCGGCCACGTCCTTCGTCTCGCTCCCGACAACGTTCTTTTAATCGATTGTCTAATCATATGACCAGGTCGATAAGCCCGTCTAAATCCCGCGGCTCGTCCTTAAATCAAATCAAATCAATTTTATTTATATAGCGCCAAATCACAATAAACAGTTGCCCCAAGGCGCTTTATATTGTAAGGCAAGGCCATACAATAATTACGGAAAAACCCCAACGGTCAAAACGACCCCCTGTGAGCAAGCACTTGGCAACAGTGGGAAGGAAAAACTCCCTTTTAACAGGAAGAAACCTCCAGCACAACCAGGCTCAGGGAGAGGCAGTCTTCTGCTGGGACTGGTTGGGGCTGAGGGAGAGAACCAGGAAAAAGACATGCTGTGGAGGGGAGCAGAGATCAATCACTAATGATTAAATGCAGAGTGGTGCATACAGAGCAAAAAGAGAAAGAAACACTCAGTGCATCATGGGAACCCCCCAGCAGTCTAAGTCTATAGCAGCATAATTAAGGGATGGTTCAGGGTCACCTGATCCAGCCCTAACTATAAGCTTTAGCAAAAAGGACAGTTTTAAGCCTAATCTTAAAAGTAGAGAGGGTGTCTGTCTCCCTGATCTGAATTGGGAGCTGGTTCCACAGGAGAGGAGCCTGAAAGCTGAAGGCTCTGCCTCCCATTCTACTCTTACAAACCCTAGGAACTACAAGTAAGCCTGCAGTCTGAGAGTGAAGCACGCTATTGGGGTGATATGGTACTATGAGGTCCCTAAGATAAGATGGGACCTGATCATTCAAAACCTTATAAGTAAGAAGAAGAATTTTAAATTCTATTCTAGAATTAACAGGAAGCCAATGAAGAGAGGCCAATATGGGTGAGATATGCTCTCTCCTTCTAGTCCCTATCAGTACTCTAGCTGCAGCATTTTGAATTAACTGAAGGATTTTCAGGGAACTTTTAGGACAACCTGATAATAATGAATTACAATAGTCCAGCCTAGAGGAAATAAATGCATGAATTAGTTTTTCAGCATCACTCTGAGACAAGACCTTTCTAATTTTAGAGATATTGCGCAAATGCAAAAAAGCAGTCCTACATATTGTTGAAGATTCCCCATTTCCATGAACAAATTGTAATCTATTAGATAAATATGATTCAAACCACCGCAGCGCAGGGCCTTTAATACCTATGGCATGCTCTAATCTCTGTAATAAAATTTTATGGTCAACAGTATCAAAAGCAGCACTGAGGTCTAACAGAACAAGCACAGAGATGAGTCCACTGTCTGAGGCCATAAGAAGATCATTTGTAACCTTCACTAATGCTGTTTCTGTACTATGATGAATTCTAAAACCTGACTGAAACTCTTCAAATAGACCATTCCTCTGCACTAATACTAATCTATTTAAGCATAAAAATTCAAAAAGAAAAAATAATATAGCACCTTCAACTGCACCACAGACTAAAACAGTTAAATGTGGTCTATTAAACATTAGGTCTCTCTCTTCTAAGTCCCTGTTAGTAAATGATATAATAATTGATCAACATATTGATTTATTCTGCCTTACAGAAACCTGGTTACAGCAGGATGAATATGTTAGTTTAAATGAGTCAACACCCCCGAGTCACACTAACTGCCAGAATGCTCGTAGCACGGGCCGAGGCGGAGGTTTAGCAGCAATCTTCCATTCCAGCTTATTAATTAATCCAAAACCCAGACAGAGCTTTAATTCATTTGAAAGCTTGACTCTTAGTCTTGTCCATCCAAATTGGAAGTCCCAAAAACCAGTTTTATTTGTTATTATCTATCGTCCACCTGGTCGTTACTGTGAGTTTCTCTGTGAATTTTCAGACCTTTTGTCTGACTTAGTGCTTAACTCAGATAAGATAATTATAGTGGGCGATTTTAACATCCACACAGATGCTGAGAATGACAGCCTCAACACTGTATTTAATCTATTATTAGACTCAACTGGCTTTGCTCAAAATGTAAATGAGTCCACCGACCACTTTAATCATATCTTAGATCTTGTTCTGACTTATGGTATGGAAATTGAAGACTTAACAGTATTCCCTGAAAACTGCCTTCTGTCTGATCATTTCTTAATAACATTTACATTTACTCTGATGGACTACCCAGCAGTGGGGAATAAGTTTCATTACACTAGAAGTCTTTCAGAAAGCACTGTAACTAGGTTTAAGGATATGATTCCTTCTTTATGTTCTCTAATGCCATATACCAACACAACAGTAACTATTGACAACAGTATCTCGTCAATAGTTTTACATCCTCATTGAAGACAACTTTGGATGCTGTAGCTCCTCTGAAAAAGAGAGCCTTAAATCAGAAGTGCTTGACTCCGTGGTATAACTCACAAACTCGCAGCTTAAAGCAGATAACCCGTAAGTTGGAGAGGAAATGGCATCTCACTAATTTAGAAGATCTTCACTTAGCCTGGAAAAAGAGTCTTTTTGCTCTATAAAAAAAGCCCTCCGTAAAGCTAGGACATCTTACTACTCATCAGTAATTGAAGAAAATAAGAACCCCAGGTTTCTTTTCAGCACTGTAGCCAGGCTGACAAAGAGTCAGAGCTCTATTGAGCCGACTATTCCTTTAACTTTAACTAGTAATGACTTCATGACTTTCTTTGCTAATAAAATTCTAACTATTAGAGAAAAAATTACTCATAACCATCCCAAAGACATATCGTTATCTTTGGCTGCTTTCAGTGATGCCGGTATTTGGTTAGACTCTTTCTCTCTGATTGTTCTGTCTATTTTCATTAGTTACTTCCTCCAAACCATCAACAGACCCCATTCCTACCAGGCTGCTCAAGGAAGCCCTACCATTAATTAATGCTTCGATCTTAAATATGATCAATCTATCTTTATTAGTTGGCTATGTACCACAGGCTTTTAAGGTGGCAGTAATTAAATCATTACTTAAAAAGCCATCACTTGACCCAGCTATCTTAGCTAATTATAGGCCAATCTCCAACCTTCCTTTTCTCTCAAAAATTCTTGAAAGGGTAGTTGTAAAACAGCTAACTGATCATCTGCAGAGGAATGGTCTATTTGAAGAGTTTCAGTCAGGTTTTAGAATTCATCATAGTACAGAAACAGCATTAGTGAAGGTTACAAATGATCTTGATGGCCTCAGACAGTGGACTCATCTCTGTGCTTGTTCTGTTAGACCTCAGTGCTGCTTTTGATACTGTTGACCATAAAATTTTATTACAGAGATTAGAGCATGCCATAGGTATTAAAGGCACTGCACTGCAGTGGTTTGAATCATATTTATCTAATAGATTACAATTTGTTCATGTAAATGGGGAATCTTCTTCACAGACTAAGGTTAATTATGGAGTTCCCCAGGGTTCTGTGCTATGACCAATTTTATTCACTTTATACATGTTTCCCTTAGGCAGTATTATTAGACAGCATTGCTTAAATTTTCATTGTTACGCAGATGATACCCAGCTTTATCTATCCATGAAGCCAGAGGACACACACCAATTAGCTAAACTGCAGGATTGTCTTACAGACATAAAGACATGGATGACCTCTAATTTCCTGCTTTTAAACTCAGATAAAACTGAAGTTATTGTACTTGGCCCCACAAATCTTAGAAACATGGTGTCTAACCAGATCCTTACTCTGGATGGCATTACCCTGACCTCTAGTAATACTCTGAGAAATCTTGGAGTCATTTTTGATCAGGATATGTCCTTCAATGCGCATATTAAGCAAATATGTAGGGCTGCTTTTTTGCATTTGCACAATATCTCTAAAATTAGAAAGTTCTTGTCTCAGAGTGATGCTGAAAAACTAATTAATGCATTTATTTCCTCTAGGCTGGACTACTGTAATTCATTATTATCAGGTTGTCCTAAAGGTTCCCTGAACAGCCTTCAATTAATTCAAAATGCTGCAGCTAGAGTACTGACGGGGACTAGAAGGAGAGAGCATATTTCACCCATATTGGCCTCTCTTCATTGGCTTCCTGTTTATTCTAGAATAGAATTTAAAATTCTTCTTCTTACTTATAAGGTTTTGAATAATCAGGTCCTATCTTATCTTAGGGACCTCATAGTACCATATCACCCCAATAGAGCGTTTCGCTCTCAGACTGCAGCCTTACTTGTAGTTCCTAGGGTTTGTAAGAGTGGAATGGGAGGCAGAGCCTTCAGCTTTCAGGCTCCTCTCCTGTGGAACCAGCTCCCAATTCAGATCAGGGAGACAGACACCCTCTCTACTTTTAAGATTAGGCTTAAAACTTTCCTTTTTGCTAAAGCTTATAGTTAGGGCTGGATCAGGTGACCCTGAACTATCCCTTAGTTATGCTGCTATAGACTTAGACTGCTGGGGGGTTCTCATGATGCACTGAGTGTTTCTTTCTCTTTTTGCTCTGTATGCACCACTCTGCATTTAATCATTAGTGATTGATCTCTGCTCTCTTCCACAGCATGTCTTTTTCCTGGTTCTCTTCCTCAGCCCCAACCAGTCCCAGCAGAAGACTGCCTCTCCCTGAGCCTGGTTCTGCTGGAGGTTTCTTCCTGTTAAAAGGGAGTTTTTCCTTCCCACTGTTGCCACGTGCTTGCTCACAGGGGGTCGTGTTGACCGTTGGGGTTTTTCCGTAATTATTGTATGGCCTTGCCTTACAATATAAAGTGCCTTGGGGCAGCTGTTTGTTGTGATTTGGCGCTATATAAATAAAATTGATTTGATTTGATTTGATTTGAGTTAATATAAAACAAATAAAAATAGCCAGTAACCGCAAGTATTTTCCAAGATTATAATCATTTGCCTGTCTACTTTAATATAAATAGAAGAAATATATGAAAAATACATAAATTATTCATAAAATAGTGCTGTTTTGTTCAACCCCGTAACAGCACACTGATCTCCCGTTTTTAAAAAAATAGTGATTCAGTCCAACTTCCACAGCATCCAGAAAGTGACATCACGCAAGCCTTTTCCCACACAAACAGAGGTGTTAGTATTTTATTTTTATTTTTTACCTATATTTCATTGTTTTTATCGTCAGATTAACATCACCAAGCTCAATCTTTCAACACTGTTACATGCATGAATTATATTGACTATTGTTTTGGGAAAAAGCAAATAATTGTTTTGGGAAAATGTACTAATTTCTTGTTTTACTCAGGCCATATACTGCTACATACCCTAGCAAATGTGGACTTGTGGCTAAATTCTTCAACCCTGTAACATTCAACCCCATAACAAAGAACACTGGTATGGGTTTGATTCATGGGTTGAATGTTGCACTGGTTTTAAAGCCAGACAGACCCTTTTCTTAAAATATTTTTTTCATGTTCATTATTTCCAGAGAGGATGCAACAGATGGCTAAATCAAATGTGCAGAGTCAAAGAGAACACAGGGCAAGAAGAAATGCAGATCCACAGAGATGGAAGAATACCTGAGGAAAGAGCGTGAGCGATGGAAAAGTGGTACAGAAGCAGGGAAAAAGAAATCAATGAATGACCTAAGTAAGAGAGCTCAAAGATATAAGCACAAGTAGAGGTGGAAGGCTAAAGAAAGACAGAAAAGGAAAGCTGTAGCACAAGGACAGTAACAATTTAACTGGGATGACCCAGAGGTAATAAGGGAGTGGTGTGTATTCATTTATGATAAAGTATTGTACCCAGGAATAATCCATGCCACAGACGAAAATGATGTTCAAATCAAATGCATGCACCATGCCTGAATAACCAAAAACAGGTTCCTGTACTGTGGTATCCATTTGATGATGTGCTTAAGCTCATCTCGCCTCCTGAGCCCATGACAAGACATGATTTCCATCACATGTAAATTCATAAAGAGAAGGATAGACTGTCTGACTAAAGGATGAAAGAATGATAAATAGCAAAAAAACAAAACAAAACAAAACAAAAAAAAACCCATACTGGATAAGAAAAGAGACCATCCCTATTCACATTCATTCATCAAAGAATGCACAGCATGGCATATGGCCTTGCCTTACAATATAAAGCGCCTTGGGGCAGCTGTTTGTTGTGATTTGGCGCTATATAAATAAAATTGATTTGATTTGATCAAACATAATAGTTAAGAGTTCTAAGAACGTTCAATACTATATTTAGAGCATTTTTTACAGCAATGTGTCATTGTTTTTTTTACTACCAATAGGGCAGATGACACAATAATTCTGTTAAAGTTTGTAAGGAAGATGCGAAATGCTTTTAATGTTAATATCTATAATTAAGAGTAACTTTGTTGCGATGTCAGCTATTGCATTGTGAAACTGATTTTGGTGAGATAGATTTTGTTTCCAGCACTCAGCCTATGCTGTCATTCTTGTTTTTTTTTTTTTGTTTGTTTGTGTTATGTGTCGACGCGGGTTGAGGAGCGGACCTGCGTCTGACGGAACCCAGCGCTAAAATAACCAGAAAGCGGTTCCAATAACAAAACAATTTATTTCTTTCACCTCTGGTGCAAAACAAAGTGTATAAACAAAAGATGCGTCAGTCTGGTGGAGTGAAGGCTGGCACGCTCTCCAGCGCCTAAAAGGATCGAAGCCCGGCGCTTCGGGACTCACTTTACCGCCAAACACCCCCCAGGTGGACACAACAAACCGACTCTCTGCGAAGGATAGAAGAGGTGAGGTAAGTCAGCAGTTACAAGCAATATCCTTCAAAAGGCACACACTATCAGCAACACATTCAGGTCTGTATTTAAGCTTTATGTAAATGAGCAGCTTCTCACAACAGGTGGAGGATCAGTTGTCCGCACGCCACAGCAGTGAGAAGCGAGCTGCACAATTCTCATCACAATTCAAATATACTGTGTAACAAAATACCAAGTTACTATCAACAAGTAGTCAAACAATTAATCACCTCTGATGTGTGCTGACAGCATGTGTCCCTCACCCTTCCTGCTTCACAGGCACGATGTGTCAAACCCAGGCGTGGTCCTCAGCGTCTCACAAACGAACATCACAAGGTCAAGTTCCCGGCAATTCTGCTTGAATCACACATGGCTTAAATGCAGAACGCCATCTAATTATCTGCTTCAGCTGAAAGTCTTTAAGGTTGCATGTGAGCACCATCCACAGGTGCTGCACATAATGTTGATGAGGGTGAAGGACTCTTCAGCCAGCACCTTCTCCACAGACAAATCAGTTTTCATACCACCTGGAGAGCAAAGAAAAGAAAAGAACACCAAAATGTCCAGCCACACCCGCCCAACACACAACAGTACCCCCCCTTTAACGGGAAGCCTCCCGGCGACCGAACAGACCAGGCCCGAGAACAGCACCTCCCTCCGGGGTCCTCGTCAGGAAGCAGACAGCACAACGCTCCCAAGGTCCACCACAGACAGCAGGACAGGGCACCGCAGCTGGAAGGCCGGCTGGCATCAACAAAAACCCCAAAACAGTCCCCAGTACAATCCAACACACTAGAAAAAACATAAAACCCACCCAAAACCTCCCCAGGGGACCGTCCCATCCAACCCCGGGAAGAAAAGAAAAACTCCCAAACGCAAAAACCCAACACAGCCCCACAAACACAATACAAACATAAATGCATAAAAGAAAAATAACAAACAACCCCCCCAGAACGACCTGCAGAGCCCAACCCCCCCCCCCCCCCCCCCAGAAGGCCTTTACCGCCGGTTCCAGGAGGAATAGCCAGAACGGGAATCCCACAAAGGTCCCCAGGTATACATGGAGCAAACGACGCCCCCCAGAGGACCGTACCATCAAACCCCAGTAGGCACCCTCCCCACAACCCCGGAACCCCAGACCCGGCCACACCTGGCTAGTCGGCCCCACAAGCCAATTCCCCCCCAGAGGACCGTCCCATCAACCCTGGAGGTGGAACCCGGAAGGAAACAAAACAAAATCAAAGTCCAACCCCCGGAGGACTACCTTAAACAACCCCAGGGGCAAATAAAACAACCGTAAACCCTGTTACCTTCCCCGGCACCCCGAAAGACCCCAGGTCCCTCCCAGAGCCCCTCGGCGGCTCAATTTTGGCGAACGGCTCAAAACATTAAGCCGGGGAAGGGAACAGGAAAAACTAACCCAGCCCCAACCCCAAGGCGCAGCGGAAAACCGGAAATACGTCCGGTGCCCCAACTCGACCATACCCCAGACTCTCGGGAGGGGTGGAACTACCGAAATGGCGAACGGCAACAGATCGGCCCACCCCTCCGACTGAGGTATGTTCCCGCTGCACCACACCCCGGCAACACCAATGACGAACGGTACAAAGGCTCACTGAGGCTGGAGTGGAACCGGGCCCTAACCAAACCAAGAAAACGCCCCTAACAACCCCCCCCCCCCCCAGGTGCAAAGGTCTTCTGAGAACGCTCAGCGTGACCAACCTGCACCACCCCACAACCCACAAGACGAACGGTCTTGGGGTAAGTGAGGTTGGGGTTAGGGATGTAGGGAAATAAAAAACAACAAAACAAAACGACCCCAAAACCCAAACAGAAAATACCTAAATACACATAAAAAATAACGATCAAGTGAGCCCAGACGGGCTTCTAACCGCCTAACGTTCACTCCACCAGACACGCCTCTGACTCCCCAAACAAATTATAACCCCTATTCAAAAAAAACCAAAACATTAACCCATACAAGTTTTTTTTTTTTTGTGTGTGTGTGTATTATTTCGCCTGTCCCAGAACACCTGGAGATACGTCACCATTATTTTTCTTGACGCTTATATGTCGGGGCAATACAGTGGTCTCTGCTCGTCCGAGCTGCATGGGCTCGTCTGCAAGAGGAGCCAGAGGTCCCGTCGGAGGAGCCTCAGTGGGGCGAAGAAGAGGCGGCCCAGATCTGTGTCGGGGAAAGCCCCGAGACGAAAAAACCCGCTCTGATGGCCGCCCTCTCTCGCGTCCACGCTCCTTCATCCGATCATCTAGACGAATCACCAACGATATTAGCTCATCTAAATCGTTTGGCTCGTCACGGACTGCCAGCTCGTCTTTTAATGACTCATTTAACCCATCTACAAACACTCCTCGTAAAGCTGCGGCGTTCCAACCTGACTGAGCAGAAAAAATCCGGAAGTCCACGGAATACTCCGCCGCACTCCGCCTCCCCTGCCTGAGATTCAGCAACCGTTGGGCAACGGTATTCGTTTTCACCGGATGGTCAAAAACCAGTCGGAACTCCCGGGAGAAATCCTTAAAGGATCCTAACAATGGCGAGTTGTTACTCCACAACGCTGTGACCCAAGCTAAGGCGTCACCTCGGAGCAAATTTGTCACATATGAAACACGGCTCCCATCAGAAGAGAAGGAAGCCGGTCGCTGAGCAAAAACCAGAGAACATTGCATCAAAAACGAAGCACAGGCTTCAACGTCTCCTGCATAAGGCTCCGGATGACAAATAATCGGTTCGGACGCCGAATCTCTGGGTGACGGAGTTATCTGCACCGGTATCGATGGTGCCGCAGCTGGAGCAGCAGGAAGCGGAACGGCTTGCGCTGCAAGCTCCGTAACACGGGCGTCTGTTTGTTTAATTTGGTTTGCGAGATGCTGTAATTGCTCCCATATTTTCTCCAAGTGTTCTTGAACTTTTTCGGTGAAAGGAACCGCCTCTGCCACTGGGTCCATTATGGAATGGCCGGGAACTACTGTTATGTGTCGACGCGGGTTGAGGAGCGGACCTGCGTCTGACGGAACCCAGCACTAAAATAACCAGAAAGCGGTTCCAATAACAAAACAATTTATTTCTTTCACCTCTGGTGCAAAACAAAGTGTATAAACAAAAGATGCGTCAGTCTGGTGGAGTGAAGGCTGGCACGCTCTCCAGCGCCTAAAAGGATTGAAGCCCGGCGCTTCTGGACTCACTTTACCGCCAAACACCCCCCAGGTGGACACGACAAACCGACTCTCTACGAAGGATAGAAGAGGTGAGGTAAGTCAGCAGTTACAAGCAATATCCTTCAAAAGGCACACACTATCAGCAACACATTCAGGTTTGTATTTAAGCTTTATGTAAATGAGCAGCTTCTCACAACAGGTGGAGGATCAGTTGTCCGCACGCCACAGCAGTGAGAAGCGAGCTGCACAATTCTCATCACAATTTAAATATACTGCGTAACAAAATACCAAGTTACTATCAACAAGTAGTCAAACAATTAATCACCTCTGATGTGTGCTGACAGCATGTGTCCCTCACCCTTCCTGCTTCACAGGCACGATGTGTCAAACCCAGGCGCGGTCCTCAGCGTCTCACAAACGAACATCACAAGGTCGAGTTCCCGGCAATTCTGCTTGAATCACACATGGCTTAAATGCAGAACGCCATCTAATTATCTGCTTCAGCTGAAAGTCTTTAAGGTTGCATGTGAGCACCATCCACAGGTGCTGCACATAATGTTGATGAGGGTGAAGGACTCTTCAGCCAGCACCTTCTCCACAGACAAATCAGTTTTCATACCACCTGGAGAGCAAAGAAAAGAAAAGAACACCAAAATGTCCAGCCACACCCCCCCAACACACAACAGTTTGTTTGTTTTTCTCATAGGCCAGATCCGTTGAATCTAAATGTGTTGTTATTTTTAGTCAATGTTAAATATTGCATGCCTAATGGTGAATTTATGTTCTTTATTTTTAATGAAATAATTAAAGTCAATTCCAGTTTGATTAAATGTGTCATTTATTCAGCCCTGTAATTTGATACTTTGTCATACATTTTTGATAATAATAAAAAAATATTTGATAAATGTTTGTTGAATTGTATGCACACTTTAGAGGAAAAGTAGAAAATATATGAAAGAATAATCTAATGTTTATGTTAAAGTATATTTTCATGATTTATGAAGACTGATTGTACATTAAGTTTCTGTATCCTAACTGACAGTCAAATTATCATTATTTAATGGCAATAAAATATACTTACAATAAGTTATTTTACACAAGGGACAGGTGATCACCAAGGCGCTATAAGAATTAGTTTGAATATGTTTTAGAATTATACAAGAATCAAATTGCCCTCTTACAGGGTTGAATGTAAAGCAAGCTAAGTGACAAAGAAATTCCTAATAATCTTTGGGATTTCATGCCTAAGGTGGGAAAATGTATTTTCGCAGAGGTTCAAATAGTCCATCAGGTACAATGTTCAGAGAAACAAATTTGTGTGGTAAATTTTTCAGTAATCAGAGAACCCAAAGTGCAGCAAATTCAGAGAATCAACCACAACACAAAACTGAGTTTGCAGCTCTCAACCAGACTGTGACGTCATGGTGCAGCTCTACTCTGACTGGCTGTCACCCCCGCCACTCAAAAACTAAACTGAACTCTAACATCTGCTAAATGTCTTTTAAATCACTTCAGAAGTATTATTAGGTTCTAAAAACTGCATTTTCAGTTTGGGAAGTGTTTATTTCTCACTAGCTTTTACATAATATATCAGAATCAGAATCAGAAGAAGTTTATTGCCATTGCCAATGAACAGGATTCACAGACTAGGAATTTGCTTCGATATAATGGTGCAACATTAAGCAGAGAGCAATATAAAATGCTAAGATAAAATATACAATATGTGCCAAAATAAGACGAAATATGATAAAAAATGACATATGAAATATGAAAGGCTGTGTGCAACAGAAAAACAGAACAGTGCAGTGGGAGGAGTGCAATTAAAACCAAAGTACATTGTCTAAAGTGACCTGTGATAAAATGATAAAGTGACAGAGTTAAGGTTAAGGTGACTGAGTTATGACAAAGTGGTTATATTTACACTCAAACGAAATGGAGTTTCCACCTAGCTAGAAGCATGTGACGTCACCACACTGAAGTCTGCAAGATCATGTGTGGAGGCCGAAGGATTTTCAGGCTGTCTGTGGAAAGAATGAGTCAAGACATTGACTCTTTGTCAAATAACTGTTTTTTTTTAATGCATGGGCCAGTGGTTACACGAATACAGCAGCCATCTGGGGTTTCAGTGTCTCTGGGAGGCTGGGAGGTTGTCTTTTCTATCATGGCGAGGATCCGAGGTCACTTGGAGGTTATGAACAACGTCCACTGTGACACTTGTCTATTTAAGACAGTGTCTTTTTCTTGCATTGTGATTGATCAGATTTTTGCAGTGTCACTCAGAGATCATTTGTGTGATAAGGCGACCTCAAGGGATGATTTTATCATATGTGCTACAACAAGGCTGCTTATCAGGTGCCTTTCACACTGAGCATGTCTTAACATTTAGCTAACAGAAAGGTTACAGGCGGTCAAACAGAACATTTAGTAAAACATAAAAGCAAAGCAATATTTATCATTTTAGTTTCACAGTTGCCATAAAATTAGGTACAGAATGCGACTGTTTAACATCTGAAAATACCTCTTGAAATATGTCAAGGTTAGCCATTTTTTAACTTGTCCAAGGTCTGTGTCCCAACAATGTTCCCTGTGAATTTGAAGACTGTGGCAGTAGTAGAACTGGACTTATGCTGAACACAGACAGACGGATGCCAGGTCTTCGCAATACATGATGGCCATATGTTTTCCTCGGGTAAAAATGCCTCGTGTCAAACAGGATGACTAACACCAAGACATTGTTTGAAGTCGCACAGACACAGATGAGTTCTACAGCCCGGCACGTAAGTGCAGCCAAAGGTTACCCAGTTAACTCCTAATTATACCAAATAGCCACTCAGACGCTTTTACGAAAGTAATTCCGTTAATTACTGGAGTCTTCTATGCAGTTTGAAGTGCTGTTCTTCTTGGTGTATGCAAACCTTTGACCCACTGAAAATTTGAGAGTGAATTAAAAAGTGAAATAAATCTTTCTTGTAACTATTATATACTATACTATTATATATAACTTTGCATGGAAATGAAGTAGACATTTTAAGTGAATTAACCCTCTGGGGCTGACGCTGTCGTACATATAGTGAAGATTCATCCCATCCTGTCTATGGCTGAAGCTGAGACTCTGATTCATGCATTTGTTTCTTCTAGATTGGAATACTGCAATGTTCTGTTTTCTGGTTTACCGCTGTCCAGCATTAGGGGTCTCCAATTGGTTCAAAATGCTGCTGCCAGACCTTTGACATGAAGCAGAAGGTTTGACCACATTACACCCATTTTGGTGTCTCTTCACGGGCTTCCTGTCCCTGTGAGATCAGATTTTAAGGTTCTGCTTCAAACCTATAAAATTATTCATGGACTAGCACGTCCCTATTTAGCTGACCTAATTAAACCCTATGTACCGGCCCGGGCTCTGCGTTCTCAGGGTACAGGACTACTTTGTGTCCCTAGGGTGAATAAAAAGTCTGTGGGTCACAGAGCTTTCCCTTATCATACCCCTGTTCTGTGGAATTATCTCCCTGCATCAATAAAACAGTCAGATTCTGTAGAGACTTTTAAGTCCAGACTGAAGATACACTTATTTTCCCTTTCATATGGCTAGCATACTGGAATAGTATGTTACTATGCTTTTTACCAGTTCATTTTATTAGTAAACAGAGTGGGCCACAGCCTCAAATTTATCTAAAGTCTGGGTCTTTTAGTGAAGCTTAGGGCTAGTGGCCAACTATCACCTTAGTATTTATTCTGTTTTTTTGTTGCTTAATGCTGACAAGTTATACTGTACTTGTTGTCTTTCTGATGCTTGATTCAGTTTTTTTCTCTCTGTTTGAGGTACGGCTCCGTCCAGAGATGGGAGGGTGTCTTCTTCTGCAAGCCTCCCATCCTGTGCATGGACTCCAAAAATTTCCTGTATATTCACTTTGTCAATTGTGTCAGTAGCATGGCCCAAGCAAAGGATCACCCCTTTGAGTTTGGTCTGCTTGAGGTTTCTTCCTCAGATCAGAGGGAGTTTTTCCTTACCACTGTCATCTGTCTGCTTACTCTGGGGGTTGGTAAGGTTAGACTTTACTTGTGTGAAGCGCCTTGAGGCAGCTTTGTTGTGATTTGGCACTACATAAATTAAATAAATTGAAATGAATTACCAAATGGGATGTGGATCACAGTGGAATCGTGCTACTGTGCAGCACTCCTGGAAGTGTGCAAAGCTGTGGACTGGAATTGAAAGAATTGTTCACTCCTGCCACCTTTATCTACTTACCCCATCCTGCCCTGTACCCTCTACCACACTGTCCATTCCTATGGATAACTGACCACAAGTACAGTGAGGCAAATACAACCCCAATTCCAATGAAGTTGGGACGTTGTGTAAAATGTAAATAAAAACAGAATACAATGGTTTGCCAATCCTTTCCAACCTATATTCAATTGAATACACCACAAACACAAGATATTTCATGTTCAAACTGAGAAACTTTCTTGTTTTAGTGCAAATATTTGCTCATTTTGAAATGGATGCCTGTAACACGTTTCAAAAAAGCTGGGACAGCGGTATGTTTACCACTGTGTTACATCACCTTTCCTTCTAACAACACTCAGTAAGCATTTGGGAATTGAGGACACAAATTCTTTCCCATTCTTGCTTGATGTACGACTTCAATTGTTCAACAGTCCATCATAATTTGCGCTTCATAATGCGCCACAAATTTTCAATGGGCGACAGGTCTGGACTGCAGGTAGGCCAGTCTAGTACCCACACTCTTTTACTACGAAGCCATGCTGTTGTAACATGTGCAGAATGTGGCTTGGCATTGTCTTGCTGAAATAATCAGGGACGTCCCTGAAACAGACATTGCTTGGATGGCAGCATGTGTTGCTCCAAAACCTGGATGTACCTTTCAGCATTGATGGTTCCATCACAGATGTGTAAGTTGCCCATGATATGGTCACTAACACACCCCCATACCATCACAGATGCTTGCTTTTGAACTTTGCGCTGGTAACAGTCTGGATGGTCTTTTTCCTCTTTTGTCCAGAGGACACGACGTCCATGATTTCCAAAAACAATTTGAAATGTGGACTCAGACCACAGCACACTTTTCCACTTTGCATCTGTCCATTTCAAATGAGCTCGGGCCCAGAGAAGGCGGCGGTGTTTCTGGATGTTGATGTATGGCTTTCGCTTTGCATGATAGAGTTTTAACTTGCATTTGTAAATGTAGCGACAAACTGTGTTAACTGACAATGGTTTTCTGAAGTGTTCCTGAGCCCACATGGTAAGATTTTGTTTTTTAATGCCATGCCACCTGAGGGGTCGAAGGTCCTGGGCATTCAGTGCTGGTTTTCGGCCTTGCCGCTTACAACCCCTGGCAAAAATTATGGAATCACCAGCCTCGGAGGATGTTCATTCAGTTGTTTAATTTTGTAGAAAAAAAGCAAATCACAGACATGACACAAAACTAAACTCATTTCAAATGGCAACTTTCTGGCTTTAAGAAACACTATAAGAAATCAGGAAAAAAAATTGTGGCAGTCAGTAACGGTTACTTTTTTAGACGAAGCAGAGGGAAAAAATATGGAATCACTCAATTCTGAGGAAAAAATTATGGAATCATGAAAAACCAAGGAATGCTCCAACACATCACTAGTATTTTGTTGCACCACCTCTGGCTTTTATAACAGCTTGCAGTCTCTGAGGCATGGACTTCATGAGTGACAAACAGTACTCTTCATCAATCTGGCTCCAACTTTCTCTGGTTGCTGTTGCCAGATCAGCTTTGCAGGGTGGAGCCTTGTCATGGACCATTTTCTTCAACTTCCACCAAAGATTTTCAATTGGATTAAGATCCGGACTTTTTGCAGGCCATGACATTGACCCTATGTGTCTTTTTGCAAGGAATGTTTTTACAGTTTTTGCTCTATGGCAAGATGCATTATCATCTTGAAAAATGTCATCATCCCCAAACATCCTTTCAATTGATGGGATAAGAAAAGTGTCCAAAATATCAACGTAAACTTGTGCATTTATTGATGATGTAATGACAGCCATCTCCCCAGTGCCTTTACCTGACATGCAGCCCCATATCATCAATGACTGTGGAAATTTACATGTTCTCTTCAGGCAGTCATCTTTATAAATCTCATTGGAACGGCACCAAACAAAAGTTCCAGCATCATCACCTTGCCCAATGCAGATTCGAGATTCATCACTGTATATGACTTTCATCCAGTCATCCACAGTCCACGATTGCTTTTCCTTAGCCCATTGTAACCTTGTTTTTTTCTGTTTAGGTGTTAATGATGGCTTTCGTTTAGCTTTTCTGTATGTAAATCCCATTTCCTTTAGGCGGTATCTTACAGTTCGGTCACAGACGTTGACTCCAGTTTCCTCCCATTCGTTCCTCATTTGTTTTGTTGTGCATTTTCGATTTTTGAGACATATTGCTTTAAGTTTTCTGTCTTGACGCTTTGTCAAGACAAGACATGTCTTCCTTGGCCTACCAGTATGTTTGCCTTTAATAACCTTCCCATGTTGTTTGTATTTGGTCCAGAGTTTAGACACAGCTGACTGTGAACAACCAACATCTTTTGCAACATTGCGTGATGATTTACCCTCTTTTAAGCGTTTGATAATCCTCTCCTTTGTTTCAATTGACATCTCTCGTGTTGGAGCCATGATTCATGTCAGGCCACTTGGTGCAACAGCTCTCCAAGGTGTGATCACTCCTTTTTAGATGCAGACTAATGAGCAGATCTGATGATGCAGGTGTTAGTTTGGGGGATGAAAATTTACAGGGTGATTCCATAATTTATTCCTCAGAATTGAGTGAGTCCATATTTTTTTCCCTCTGCTTGGTCTAAAAAAGTAACTGTTACTGATTGCCACAATTATTTTTCCTGATTTCTTATAGTGTTTCTTAAAGCCAGAAAGTTGCCATTTGAAATGACTTTAGTTTTGTGTGATGTCTGTGATCTGCTTTTTTTCTACAAAATTAAACAACTGAATGAACATCCTCCAAGGCCGGTGATTCCATAATTATTGCCAGGGGTTGTATGTGTACAAAGTTTTCCAGATTCTCTGAATCTTCTGATTATATAATGGACTGGAGATTCCATGAACGTTTTGTCCCAGCTTTTTTGAAATGTGTTGCAGGCATCCATTTCTGAGTGTATTGGATGCTGGCTTTCAAAGCTTGAATTTATTTAGATAAAGCATCAACTCTGGTGTTGGTTGAGTCCATGATAACTTTAATTAAATTAATTCAATTTAAAAATTTGCTACTGCTGCTGTAACAGAGCAGTAAACATGTCCTTCTGTTGATGCAGCAACTCATTTACCTGAGTCAAAGATACATACTCCTCCTCAGTATTTCTCTGTTTGGGTGGCATTTTGTCTGTGGCTAGCTCCATCGGCTAGGTGCTAGCTGCGGGGCTAGTAAGAGCTAGCTGTTGCTACAGGCTTGGTGGCGGCCTCAAATGATGGTTAGTGTATAACAGAGTGTCTGTAAATCAACATTCTGTTAAGCGCACACAGGTGATGATACTATTAAACTGTTGGATAGTGTATAATAGAGTGTCTGTAAATCAACACTCTATAAAACGCATGCAGGTGATGATACTATTAAACTGTTGGTTAGTGTATAATAGAGTGTCTAGAAATCAATACTTTATCAAATGCACACAGGTGATGATACTATTAAACTGTTGGTTAGTGTATAATAGAATGTCTGTAAATCAACACTATCAAGCGCACACAAGTGATACTATTAAACTGTGGGTATGTGTATAACAGCGTGTCTGTAAATCAACACTATCAAATGCACACAGGTGATGATACTATTAAACTGTTGGTTAGTGTATAATAGAGTGTCTATAAATCAACACTGTATCAAACGCACACAGGTGATGATACTATAAAACTGTTGGTTAGTGTACAACCCCAATTGCACTGAAGTTGGGACGTTGTGTGAAATGTAAATAAAAACAGAATACAATGATTTGCAAATCCTCTTTAACCTATATTCATTTGAATACACCACAAAGACAAGATATTTAATGTTCAAACTGATACATTTTATTGTTTTTGTGCAAATATTTGCTCATTTTGAAATGGATGCTGGCAACACATTTCCAAAAAGTTGGGACAGTGGTATGTTTACCACTGTGTCACATCACCTTTCCTTCTAACAACACTCAAGCATTTGGGAACTGAGGACACTAGTTGTGAGTGTCATGATTGGGTATAAAAGGAACATCCCCAAAAGGCTCAGCCATTCACAAGCAAGGATGGGGTGAGGATCACCACTTTGTGAACAACTGCTTGAAAAATAGTCTAACAGTTTACAAACAATGTTTCTCAATGTTCAGTTGCAAGGAATTTAGGGATTCCATCATCTACAGTCCATAATATAATCAGAAGATTCAGAGAATCTGGAGAATGTTCTACACTTAAGTGGCAAGGCCAAAAACCAACATTGAATGCCCGTGACCTTCGATCCCTCAGGCAGCACGGCATTAAAAACCGACATCGTTGTGTAAAGGTTCTTACCGCATGGGCTCAAGAACACTTTAGAAAACCATTGTCAGTTAACACATTTCGTCGCTACATCTACAAGTGCAAGTTAAAACTCTACATGCAAAGCGAAAGCCATACATCAACAACATCCAGAAACGCTGCCGCCTTCTCTGGCCCCGAGCTTATTTGAAATGGACGGACGCAAAGTGGAAAAGTGTGCTGTTGTCTGATGAGTCAAGACAGAAGTCAGACTACCACAACAAGAAATTTAGCTGAGGAAGCTTCTGCGATTAGAAGTGAAATGGCCTCGCGTCAAGCAACCCAGTCCAGTCGAATATTCAAGCTTCTCTACTTAGCAAGAAAACCTTAAAATCAGACTTCAATGAGACAGAAAGCAATGAAGCAAGGTCAAGATTGGGGTAATGTGGTCAAACGTTCTGCTTCTTGTCAAGGTGAAGTGATGGTCGAGTGGTTCAGTGTTAAATTTCAGACCAGAGGATCTTTGGTTCATAACCCAGCCAGACGGGAAAATCACTACGGGCATTGTCCTTAATCCCCTAGTTGCTCCCAGTAGATCCATCCTTTTGTTGAATACTGCTTTTGTACCAAATCATTATTACAATCACCTGTTTGAAATAACATTATATAATTAAAAAACAAACAAGCAAAGAAAGAAAGAAAAAAAAAGATTGTTACAGATTGTTATGGTTAAAATTTTAACCAAACTAATTTCGGATAAGTTATTTAAATTAACGTCACATCTGAAGTTTTATAAAGTGAAAATATCAGATATATGTTTTAGTTTTAAAATAATGCATTAATTTTGAAGGTTTTAGTGTGGACATACTGTCTCCACAAAGTGCATTATGGGTAATCTCAGTACATTCATGACATGAGAAATGCATTTGAGACGCTCTGATCAGGCTCCACACGGACAACAGCATTAAACTCTTTGTATATTGTGCCTAAAACTGTCTTAGGTTACTTCTCCATTATTTTCAATTTGAATCATTGTGAGCTGCAATCACTTTCTGTTTGCACTTTAACATCCTGCTTATATCAAACACTGTCTGTTGTCTTTGTTCCAGAGTAATATATATAAGATGTCTAATATTCAGTTTGCGTTTATTAAATTCCTCGTAACTTAAATGTAGCAGACACCGATTATATATATGGAATATTTGTTTTGGCAAGTTTTCACAGTCTCTACTGCCATCTACTGGCCAGTAGTGTTCATGGCAGTATTTGCCCTAAGTATTGAGATATCTCATATACCTTTGCACGCCACAGACTTGTTGCAGTCTCTTGCTGCAGCTGATGAAAAGAAATAAAAATGTACATTTTGGTTGTATAATGTTCATTTACAACTGTTATCGTATTTTCTCTCCGGTTATATCAGACAGTTGTCTCATCACAACTTGACTTTTGCAAATGGCTTTTTTTTTAACCCTCTGGGGTCCCAGGGCATTTTTTGGACAGTTCACTCGCCTGGCATAAATGTTTTATTATTGCTGTTACAAGCTCACCCTGCATCCCACAATCAAGTGGTATATCTCGTTTTTCATGACGACCTGTACTTTCAGAATATATATGCTATAGTGGTGTTTTATAAGTGTAATAAAGGTTTACAACCAGAAATGAGGAAAAAAATAAAGTGGAAAATAATTTTCACACATATATTCAAAACACACAGCAAACCATAACAAACAACTATTTTGACACTTTATTAAGGTAATTTGGGCTCTTGTACAAAATAAAGGTTCTAACAAACACAAATGCACATTTTAAACAATATATACAAAATGGTCTATGCGTTTTGTTTGTCTTTATGCCACATCTCACAGCAATGTCTGTCTGCTATTACACAAAGGCTTACAACACAAACTTTTTACTTCCATGGATTTGACTCCCTCTTGGAATGTGTTCCTGCACTGCAAACAACCTATCTTCACAGTTTGAGGCCCTGTTAACACACCTCCCCCTTCTTTCATTCATATGTGTAAATGGCACTTTACGAGTGAGAGCGAGAGAGGCTTAAGCCCCTTTCACATTGGCGTATTCGTAGAGCTTTTCATTGCAGTGTATCGTACACTGAGTTGAGCAGCTCTACACCCACTTTCAGCAGCTCTACGTCGAGTTTTTGCTCCCTGCGCAGCAGTATGTTGAGGGCTACGTGCGTAGGACGGAAGAAATTAAACATGTTTAATTCAGCGTAGAGGGCTGGACAGTCTTAAGCAGGTCTGCACAGCACAGCGTTACTGCATGCAAGTCTGTGGAACACTGCACTTCTGTACACAGCCAAAAACTGAGTGCGTCAGCTGGAGAACATGAGAGCACAGCCCACAGCACCTGTGTGTTCAGAACAGGGAATCGAACCTCAACTCAGAAATCCAGAAACACAACAGAAACAGCAAGGCGGTTGCTCCCTCACTCTCTCTCTCTCTCTCTCTCTCTCTCTCTCTCTCTCTCTCTCTCTCTCTCTCTCTCTCTTCTCTCTCTCTGTGTGTGTCTGATCAGACCTGTGACTTTAAAATAAAATCGCACTCACTGCATGTTGGTGCGCTCATCAAACGCCCTGATCGATCAAGGTCTGTTCAAACCTGAAAAGAGCTGTGACTCTGACAGCCCCGCAGTACGTGGGGCTGCGTGGCTGTCAGTCTGAGGTGGTAAGGTGCAGCACTGGGGCCCCCCAGGGCCTTTCCTCTTCACTCTTTACACGTCGGACTTCACCTACAACACGGACAGCTGCCATCTCCAGAAGTTCTCTGATGACTCCGCCATTGTGGGTCGTGTGTCAGAGGGGAACGAGCTGGAGTACCGGTCGGTCATCACAGACTTTCTGGACTGGTGTGAGCACAACCACTTGTGTCTCAACCCCAGTAAATGGTGATCGACTTCAATCAATCAATTAATCAACTTTTTTCTTATATAGCGCCAAATCACAAGAAACAGTTGCCCCAAGGCACTCCATATTGTAAGGCAAGGCCATACAATAATTATGAAAAACCCCAACGGTCAAAACGACCCCCTATGAGCAAGCACTTGGCAACAGTGGGAAGGAAAAACTCCCTTTTAACAGGAAGAAACCTCCAGCAGAACCAGGCTCAGGGAGGGGCAGTCTTCTGCTGAGACTGGTTGGGGCTGAGGGAAAAAACCAGGAAAAAGACATGCCGTGAAGGGGGGCAGAGATCGATCACTAATGATTAAATGCAGAGTGATGCATACGGAGCAAAAAGAGAAAGAAACAGTGCATCATGGGAACCCCCCCACAGTCTACGTCTAAAGCAACATAACCAAGGGATGGTCCAGGGTCACCCGATCCAGCCCTAACTATAAGCCTTAGCGAAAAGGAAAGTTTTAAGCCTAATCTTAAAAGTAGAGAGGGTATCTGTCTCCCTGATCTGAATTGGGAGCTGGTTCCACAGGAGAGGAGCCTGAAAGCTGAAGGCTCTGCCTCCCATTCTACTCTTACAAACCCTAGGAACCACAAGTAAGCCCGCAGTCTGAGAGCGAAGCGCTCTAATGGGGTAATATGGTACTACGAGGTCCCTAAGATAAGATGGGACCTGATTATTCAAAACCTTATAAGTAAGAAGAAGAATTTTAAATTCTATTCTAGAATTAACAGGAAGCCAATGAAGAGAGGCCAACACGGGTGAGATATGCTCTCTCCTGCTAGTCCCCGTCAGTACTCTAGCTGCAGCATTCTGAACCAACTGAAGGCTTTTTAGGGAACTTTTAGGACAACCTGATAATAATGAATTACAATAGTCCAGCCTAGAGGAAATAAATGCATGAATTAGTTTTTCAGCATCACTCTGAGACAAGACCTTTCTGATTTTAGAGATATTGCGTAAATGCAAAAAGGCAGTCCTACATAATTGTTTAATATGCACTTTGAATGACATATCCTGATCAAAAATGACTCCAAGATTTCTCACAGTATTACTAGAGATCAGGGAATGCCATCCAGAGTAACGATCTGGTTAGACACCATGCTTCTAAGATTTGTGGGGCCAAGTACAATAACTTCAGTTTTATCTGAGTTTAAAAGCAGGAAATTAGAGGTCATCCATGTCTTTATGTCTGTAAGACAATCCTGCAGTTTAGCTAATTGGTGTGTATCCTCTGGCTTCATGGATAGATAAAGCTGGGTATCATCTGCGTAACAATAAAAATTTAAGCAGTACCGTCTAATAATACTGCCTAAGGGAAGCATGTATAAAGTGAATAAAATTGGTCCTAGCACAGAACCTTGTGCAACTCCATAATTAACTTTAGTCTGTGAAGAAGATTCCCCATTTACATGAACAAACTGTAATCTATTAGACAAATATGATTCAAACCACCGCAGCGCAGTGCCTTTAATACCTATGACATGCTCTAATCTCTGTAATAAAAATTTTATGGTCAACAGTATCAAAAGCAGCACTGAGGTCCAACAGAACAAGCACAGAGATAAGTCCACTGTCCGAAGCCATAAGAAGATCATTTGTAACCTTCACTAATGCTGTTTCTGTACTATGATGAATTCTAAAACCTGACTGAAACTCTTCAAATAGACCATTCCTCTGCAGGTGATCAGTTAACTGTTTTACAACTACCCTCTCAAGAATCTTTGAGAGAAAAGGAAGGTTGGAAATTGGCCTATAATTAGCTAAGATAGCTGGGTCAAGTGATGGCTTTTTAAGTAATGGTTTAATTACTGCCACCTTAAAGGCCTGTGGTACATAACCAACTTACAAAGATAGATTGATCATATTTAAGATTGAAGCATTAAATAATGGTAGGACTTCCTTGAGCAGCCTGGCAGGAATGGGGTCCAATAAACATGCCGATGGTTTGGACGAAGCAACCAATGAAAATAACTCAGACAGAACAACCGGAGAGAAAGAGTCTAACCAAATACCGGCATCACTGAAAGCAGCCAAAGATAACGATACATCTTTGGGATGGTTATGAGTAATTTTTTCTCTAATAGTCAAAATTTTGTTAGCAAAGAAAGTCATGAAGTCATTACTAGTTAAAGTTAATGGAATACTCAGCTCAATAGAGCTCTGACTCTTTGTCAGCCTAGCTACAGTGCTGAAAAGAAACCTGAGGTTATTCTTATTTTCTTCAATTAGTGATGAGTAGAAAGATGTCCTAGCTTTACGGAGGGCTTTTTTATAGAGCAACAAACTCTTTTTCCAGGCTAAGTGAAGATCTTCTAAGTTAGTGAGACGCCATTTCCTCTCCAACTTACGGGTTATCTGCTTTAAGCTACGAGTTTGTGAGTTATACCATGGAGTCAGACACTTCTGATTTAAAGCTCTCTTTTTCAGAGGAGCTACAGCATCCAAAGTTGTCTTCAAAGAGGATGTAAAACTATTGATGAGATACTCTAACTCCCTTACAGAGTTTAGGTAGCTACTCTGCTGTGTGTTGGTATATGACATTAGAGAACATAACGAAGGAATCATATCCTTAAACCTAGTTACAGCGCTTTCTGAAAGACTTCTAGTGTAATGAAACTTATTCCCCACTGCAGGGTAGTCCATCAGGGTAAATGTAAATGTTATTAAAAAATGATCAGACAGAAGGGAGTTTTCAGGGAATACTGTTAAATCTTCTATTTCCATACCATAAGTCAGAACAAGATCTAAGATATGATTAAAGTGGTGGGTGGACTCATTTACTTTTTGAGCAAAGCCGATAGAGTCTAATAATAGATTAAATGCAGTGTTGAGGCTGTCATTCTCAGCATCTGTGTGGATATTAAAATCGCCCACTATAATTATCTTATCTGAGCTAAGCACTAAGTCAGACAAAAGGTCTGAAAATTCACAGAGAAACTCACAGTAACGACCAGGTGGACGATAGATAATAACAAATAAAACTGGTTTTTGGGACTTCCAATTTGGATGGACAAGACTAACAGTCACGCTTTCAAATGAATTAAAGCTCTGTCTAGGTTTTTGATTAATTAATAAGCTGGAATGGAAGATTGCTGCTAATCCTCCGCCCCGGCCCGTGCTACGAGCATTCTGACAGTTAGTGTGACTCGGGGGTGTTGACTCATTTAAACTAACATATTCATCCTGCTGTAACCAGGTTTCTGTTAGGCAGAATAAATCAATACGTTGATCAATTATTATATCATTTACCAACAGGGACTTAGAAGAGAGAGACCTAATGTTTAATAGACCACATTTAACTGTTTTAGTCTGTGGTGCAATTGAAGGTGCTATATTATTTTTTCTTTTTGAATTTTTATGCTTAAATAGATTTTTGCTGGTTATTGGTGGTCTGGGAGCAGGCACCGTCTCTACGGGGATGGCAGGGGGAGAGAAGCTGCAGAGAGGTGTATAAGACCACAGCTCTGGACGCTGGACAGTCACAGTTTGGAGGATCCAAGAAAATTGGCCAGATTTCTAGAAATGAGAACTGCTCCATCTAAAGTGGGATGGATGCCGTCTCTCCTAACAAGACCAGGTTTTCCCCAGAAGCTTTGCCAATTATCAATGAAGCCCACCTCATTTTTTGGACACCACTCAGACAGCCAGCAATTCAAGGAGAACATGCGGCTAAACATGTCACTCCCGGTCTGATTGGGGAGGGGCACAGAGAAAACAACAGAGTCCGACATTGTTTTTGCAAAGTTACACACCGATTTAATGTTAATTTTAGTGACCTCCGATTGGCGTAACCGAGTGTCATTACTGCCGACGTGAATTACAATCTTACCAAATTTACGCTTAGCCTTAGCCAGCAATTTCAAATTTCCTTCAATGTCGCCTGCTCTGGCCCTCGGAAGACAATTGACAATGGTTGCTGGTGTCGCTAACTTCACATTTCTCAAAACAGAGTCGCCAATAACCAGAGTTTGATCCTCGGCGAGTGTATCGTCGAGTAGGGAAAAACGGTTAGAGATGTGAACGGGTTGACGGTGTACACGGGGCTTCTGTTTAGGGCTACGCTTCCTCCTCACAGTCACTCAGTCAGCCTGCTTTCCCGACTGCCCGGGATCTGCCAGGGGGGAACTAGCGGCGGCTAAGCTACCTTGGTCCGCACCGACTACAGGGGCCTGGCTAGCTGTAGAATTTTCCACGGTACGGAGCTGAGTCTCCAATTCGCCCAGCCTGGCCTCCAAAGCTACGAATAAGCTGCACTTATTACAAGTACCGTTACTGCTAAAGGAGGCCGAGGAATAACTAAACATTTCACACCCACAGCAGAAAAGTGCGGGAGAGACAGGAGAAGCCGCCATGCTAAATCGGCTAAGAGCTAGTAGCTACGCAACCTAGCGGATTCCTAAAAACACACAAAGTGAATAATGTGTAAATAATTTAAAGGTGATTCAGCAGAAGGAGTGCCCCAATCAAGGCACCAAACAGGCCATGAAGCAGCACAGGCAACGCACGACAACAGTGCTAAAAAATAAAAATAAAAAAAATAAAAAAATAAAAACGAAAGCGTTAGCAAGCTAGTTAGCTTGCCAACGCTGATGAAAGTTAGCTGATAAAAGTGCTCCGTCGCGATGTTTCGACCATTAAAGGTCTTCCTTAGGCATTGGAGCACAGTAAAAAAGTAAAAAAAAAGAAAAAAAAAAGAAAAAAAAAAGTAAAAAGGTAAAAAAGTAAAAAAGTAAAAAAGTCTTGAAAAAGACTGTTAATTCAAGTCCAAAGCAGCAGGTAGCAGTCTCAGTGTAAACAGTCCCAACAGAGAGCCAAAATTCTGATGTGTAGCAGCAGGAAAGAGGCAAAAGCGATCTTCCAATTGCTAGGGAAAAAACCTAGCAATTGGAAGCAACCTAGCAAACTTCAGGAGGAAACCACCACCTCACCCACCGGTGAACATCCAGGGTGAATACATAAAGACTGTGGACAGTCTCAAATACCTGGGTGTTCACCTAAACAACAAACTGGACTGGACTCACAACATTGACGCCCTGTACAAGAAAGGACAGAGTCGCCTCCACCTCCTGAGGAGACTGAGATCCTTTGGAGTGAGCAGGCCTCTGCTTAAGACCTTCTACAACTCTGATGTAGCCTCTGCTCTCCTCTATGCTGTCTGTTGGGCCCCGGGCAGCACAGAGCGGGAGAGAAAGAGACTGAATAAGCTTGTCAGGAAGTCCAGCTCTGTCCTGGGCTGTCCTCTGGACTCTCTGGAGGAGGTGGCTGAGAGGAGGGTGTTAGCCAAGTTCAAATCCATCATGGACAACTCCTCTCACACTCTGTAATGGAGCTGAGCAGCTCTTTCAGTGACAGACTGAGGCACCGTCAGTGCAAGAAGGAACGATACCGCAGGTCATTCCTCCCTGCTGCTGTCAGACTGTACAATAACACTGTGAAATAACCACATGCAACATGTCCACAAATCACGTGCAATATTAATATGTCCACAAATCACGTGCAATAACAACTTGTTTACAAATCCCTGCACTAATGTCACCTTATCACATCTAAATTCCACTTCACATATTGTAAATAAGATGCTCCTATCTCTTTTTCAATCCCAATCATGTTTATATATATGCCTATGTACTTATACAGTACTTATACTTCATGTCATGGTGTTTTAGACTCCGTGTTGTGCATTCAAACCGTATAATGCACGGCTTCTCATTGTTTAATCCTTACATATATATATATATATATATATATATACGTACATATACAGTGAGGAAAATAAGTTGTTGTGTGGGCCGCTGAAGAGTGACAGCTGTCACTCATCATCTACACCAGCTGTCACTCATCACCACCATCTCCATAAAAGCGCCCTCTCGTGCCTGAAGCCCGCACTTCAGACAGGGCGACCTCTGGTGGTGGGCCAGCAGTACCTCCTCTTCTGGCGGCCCACACAACACTCGCCCTTAGAGACTGGGCTCAGGGTGGGTCACAACACGCACGAAGGGAGTGCACGTAAATCGGCATGAATCCCAGTCACGATCCTGTGTGGGGATTTAACCCTTCACGCCCCAGCACTTGTGGACACGAGGTCAGAAGGGAATCTGTTGGATAGCAGATGGGCAAAGGAAGTAGGGCTCCCTCTAGTGGCCCTTCCTTCATCATTGAAGGTACGGGCGCTGGATGGCACCCTTCTCCCTTTAATCACACACAAGACACAGCCAGTAACTCTGGTTGTGTCTGGGAATCATCGAGAGGAGATTGAGTTCTATGTAACTCCTTCTACCTCCCACGTTATTTTGGGTTTCCCATGGTTGGAAAAACACAATCCCCGGATTGATTGGCCGTCTGGGGTTGTGGCTCAGTGGAGCGAAACCTGCCACCGGGAGTGTTTACGATCCTCGGTTCCCCCCGGTTTGACTGCTAACGAGGAGGTTAAAGTCCCCCCCAATCTGATGGTGGTGCCTGAGGAATACCACGATCTTGCTGACATCTTCAGCAAAGATCTGGCACTCACTCTTCCCCCACACCGTCCGTACGATTGTGCCATTGATTTGATCCCGGGCGTTGAGTACCCGTCCAGCAGGTTGTACAACCTCTCACGTCCTGAGCGTGAATCAATGGAGACCTACATCCGGGACTCGTTAGCTGCCGGGCTGATCCGGAACTCCACCTCCCCGATGGGTGCTGGTTTCTTTTTTGTGGGCAAGAAAGACAGCGGACTCCATCCATGCATTGATTACAGAGGGCTGAACGAGACTACGGTTCGCAACCGATACCCGTTGCCCCTGTTGGATTCAGTGTTCACGCCCTTGCATGGAGCCAAAATCTTTACCAAACTTGATCTCAGAAATGCGTACCACCTGGTTCGGATCCGGAAGGGAGATGAATGGAAGACGGCATTTAACACCCCGTTAGGTCACTTTGAGTAACTGGTTATGCCGTTCGGCCTCACTAACGCCCTCGCGACGTTCCAAGCTTTGGTTAATGACGTCTTGCGGGACTTCCTGCATCGGTTCGTCTTTGTATACCTGGACGATATTCTCATCTTCTCCCCGGATCCTGAGACTCATGTCAGGCATGTACGTCAGGTCCTGCAGCGGTTATTGGAGAACCGGCTGTTTGTGAAGGGCGAGAAGTGCAAGTTCCACCGCACTTCTTTGTCCTTCCTGGGGTTTATAATCTCCTCCAACTCCGTCGCCCCTGATCCAGCCAAGGTTGCGGCGGTGAGAGATTGGCCCCAACTGACAAGCTGTAGGAAGCTGCAACAGTTCCTCGGCTTTGCAAATTTCTACAGGAGGTTCATTAAGGGCTACAGTCAGGTTGTTAGTCCCCTGACAGCCCTGACCTCCCCAAAAGTCCCCTTTACCTGGTCGGATCGGTGCGAAGCCGCGTTAAGGGAGTTGAAACGCCGGTTCTCGACTGCACCAGTTCTGGTGCAGCCCGTTCCGAGCCGCCAGTTCGTCATTGAAGTGGATGCCTCTGACTCAGGGATAGGAGCCATGCTGTCCCAGAGCAGGGAGTCTGATAAGGTCCTCCACCCTTGTGCCTATTTTTCCCACAGGTTGACCCCGGCAGAACGGAACTATGACGTCGGCAATCGGGAACTCCTAGCGGTGAAAGAGGCTCTTGAGGAGTGGAGACACCTGTTGGAGGGAGCTGCAGTACCTTTCATGGTTTTCATGGACCATCGGAACCTGGAGTACATCCGGACCGCCAAGCGTCTGAACCCCAGGCAAGCCCGCTGGTCACTGTTCTTCGGGCGTTTTGAATTCCGGATCACATACTGCCCTGGAACCAAGAACCAAAGATCTGATGCCTTGTCCCGGTTACACGAAGAGGAAGTCAAGACCGAGCTGTCAGATCCACCGGAACCTATCATCCCCAAGTCCACTATCGTGGCCACCCTCACCGGGGACATGGAGAAGACCGTCCGGGAGGCCCTGGCACAGAATCCGGACCCAGGGACTGGCCCTAAGAACAGACTCTACGTCCCACCAGAAGCCAGAGCTGCAGTCCTGGACTTCTGTCACAGTTCCAAGCTCTCCTGTCACCCAGGGGTGCGAAGAACCGTAGCAGTGGTCTGGCAGCGCTTCTGGTGGGCATCCATGGAGGTCGACGTCCGGGAGTACGTCCAGGCCTGTACCACCTGTGCCAGGGGCAAGCCTGACCACCAGAAGACCCAAGGACTCCTCCAGCCGCTTCCGGTGCCTCATCGCCCCTGGTCACACATCGGCCTGGACTTCATCACAGGTCTCCCGCCGTCCCAGGGCATGACAACCATCCTCACAGTAGTGGACCGATTCTCCAAGGCGGCCGACTTCATGGCCCTCCCAAAGCTCCCAATGGCCCAGGAGACAGCAGACCTCCTGGTCCACCACGTTGTACGTCTGCATGGGATACCAACTGACATTGTCTCGGATCGTGGTCCTCAGTTCTCCTCTCAAGTCTGGAGGAGTTTCTGCAGGGAACTGGGGGCCACCGTGAGCCACTCGTCTGGGTATCATCCACAAATGAATGGACAGGCAGAGCGGGCGAACCAGGAACTTTAACAGGCCCTCTGCTGCATGACCTCCGCGCACTCGGCGGCCTGGAGTGACCATCTGGCCTGGATCGAGTACGCTCATAACAGCCAGGTGTCCTCTGCCACCGGCCTCTCCCCATTTGAGGTGTGTTTGGGGTACCAGCCCCCATTGTTCCCAGTGGTGGAGGGAGAGGTCGGTCCCCCCTCGGTCCAGGCCCACCTTTGCAGATGCCATCGGTGTGGCGCACCGCCCGCTCTGCCCTGCTAAAGGCCCGCACGAGGGCCAAGGCCCATGCAGACCGCTGGCGTTCCCCGGCCCCTGCATACCAGCCCGCGCAGGAGGTGTGGCTTTCCACCAAGGACATACCACTCCAGGTCGAGTCACAGAAACTGAAGGACAGCTTCATCGGACCGTTTCCAATCCTCAAAGTCCTCAGTACTGCCGCAGTGAAGCTGAAGCTGCCGGCTTCACTGTGGATCCATCCTGTCTTCCACGTCTCACGTATCAAGCCTCACCACACGTCATCCCTCTGCACCCCCAGACCGGCGCCGCCTCCTGCCGGATCATCGATGGGGAGCCTGCCTGGACTGTTCGCAGGCTCCTGGATGTCCGTCGTAAGGGCCGGGGGTTCCAGTATTTGGTGGACTGGGAGGGGTATGGACCAAAAGAACGCTCCTGGGTGAAGAGGAGCTTCATCCTGGATCCGGCCCTCCTGGCCAACTTCTACAACCGGCACCCCGACAAGCCGGGTCGGGCGCCAGGAGGCACCCGTTGAGGGGGGGGGGGGGGGTACTGTTGTGTGGGCCGCTGAAGAGGAGGTACTGCTGGCCCACCACCAGAGGGCACCCTGCCTGAAGTGTGGGCTTCAGGCACGAGGGGGCGCAACCGCCTCGTAGGAGCAACTGGAAGTGACAGCTGTCACTCATCATCTACACCAGCTGTCACTCATCACCACCATCTCCATAAAAGCCGGGCAGCAACTCCACCTCGCTGCCGAGATATCGTCTTACCTCAGGTAAAACTCTCAGCTATTGTTGGTGCTGAACGCACGTTTTGTTCTCCTGAATATTTTGCAGGCATACCTGTTTGACTACTCGCAGCTGGGAGCTGGGTTTGTGGATTGTGGAGGAGTCAACGCTCTTCACTCCTCACACCAAACCTGATAAGTAGTTCATTCAGGCTCTGCACGTATATTGTTCCTATTTCGGAGGTGGAGGTCTTTTTCCCACCCATTAACAGACAGACTGCTGCTGATTGCTTTACTGGGTGTGTGCACACACACCCACCATTAACTGTTTCTGCCTCCTGCCAGCAGTACCAGATCTGACAGCTGGAGACAGTGGCCACCTTGGGACTCAGGACTTGGCGGCTCCGGTGTGCTTCAGATCCGTTGGCAGTGGAAATCGTGTGGGGCCCGGCTCTTTTCTGGACAGACATCTTCTATCCTCGAGCCTGCCCACACGTCACCTTTGTATATTGACTGAAGTCAAAACCTGTGATTGTCTGTATTTCGTTGTGCACATTCATAACATTAAATTGTTATCTTTTTGGCTCATCCATTGTCCGTTCATTTACGCCCCCTGTTGTGGGTCCGTGTCACTACACTTTCCCAACATAAGTATTTGAACACCCTGCGGTTTTTCAAGTTCTCCCACTTAGAAATCATGGAGGGGTCTGAAATGATCATCTTAGGTGCATGTCCACTGTGAGAGACATAATCTAAAAAAAAAAAAAAAAAAAAAATCCGGAAGTCACAATGTATGATTTTTTAATAATTTACATGTTACTGCTGCAAATAAGTATTTGAACACCTGTGAAAATCAATGTTACTATTTGGTACAGTAGCATTTATTTGCAATTACAGAGGTCAAATGTTTCCTGTAGTTTTTCACCAGGTTTTCACACACTGCAGCAGGGATTTTGCTCCACTCCTCCATACAGATCTTCTCTAGATCTTTCAGGTTTGGAGTTTCAGCTCCCTCCTAAGATTTTCTATTGAGTTCAGGTCTGGAGACTGGCCAGGCCACTCCAGGACCTTGAAATGCTTCTTAGAGAGCCCCTCCTTAGTTGCCCTGGCTATGTGTTTGGGGTCATTGTCATGCTGGAAGACCCAGCCATGACCCATATTCAATGCTCTTACTGAGGGAAGGAGGTTGTTTGCCAAAATCTCGCAATACATGACCCCATCCATCCTCCCTTCAATATGGTGCAGTCGACCTGTCCCCTTTGCAGAAGAGGACCCCCAGAGTATGATGTTTCCACACCCATGCTTCACGGTTGGGATGGTTTTCTTGGGGTTGTTCTCATCCTCTAAACATGGTAAGTGGAGTTGATAACAAAAAGCGCTATTCTGGTCTCATCTGACCACATGACCTTCTCCCATGCCTCCTCTGAATCATCCAGATGGTCACTGGTGAACTTCAAACAGACCTGGACATGTGCTGGCTTGAGCAGGGGGACCTTGCTGCCCTGCAGGATTTTAAACCATGACAGCATCATGTGTTACTCATGTAATCTTTGTGACTGTGGTCCCAGCTCTCTTCAGGTCATTGAACAGGTCCTCCTGTGTAGTTCTGAGCTTTCTCAGAATCATCCTTACCCCACAATGTGAGATCTTGCATGGAATCCCAGACTGAGGGAGATTGACAGTCATCTTGTGTTTCTTCCACTTTCTAATAAATAATCATAACAGTTGTTGTCTTCTACCAAGCTGCTTGCCTGTTGTCCTGTAGTCCATCCCAGCCATGTGCAGGTCTACAGTTTTCAAGAGAGAGAGAGAGAGAGAGAGAGAGAGAGAGAGAGAGAGAGAGAGAGAGAGAGAGAGAGAGAGAGAGAGGTTTTATTTTGAGGAGTCTGAGTCTCCTTAAAATAAAACTGCTCTCTCTCCTCTATCAGACTCCTTAAAATAAAATAAAATATCTCTCTCTCTCTCTCTCTCTCTCTCTCTCTCTCTCTCTCTCTCCCTCTCCTCTCTCTCTCTCTCTGTGTGTCTAATCAGAGCTGTGACTCTTTAAAATAAATGCGCACTCGCTGCATGTCGGTGCGCTCATCAAACGTCCTGATCGATCAGTCTGATCAAAGGTGAATAGAGCTGTGACTCTTTAAAATAAATGTGCACTAGCTGCATAAAAAAAAATAAATAAAAATATTAATAATGTTAAATGACTGTTTTTGAGCCGCACCACACCATGCAGTAGAGAAGAGAGCGCACTTCCACAGAGGCAGAAAATAGCACCGAAACTGGTGCAGCATGGCACACGCGACTGTGTGCACACATTAAAACGCGAACACACGCAGCTGTTAAAGGCTGAGTACGAGCGTATTTTGGGCGTATTTAAATGAAAAACAACGCCGCAATGGGTTAGGGTTAGGATTAACCCTAACCCGCAATGAGCAGCTCTACGAATACGCCACTGTGACAGGCTCTTCACGCTGATCACTTCCATTCATATGTGTAAACGCTGCGTTTTTACACATGGAGCCAGCAGCCAGAGGGCTATTCAAACAGCATTCACATGCCAAAGAGTAACACATCGCTGCTCCTAACAGTCTTTGGCCTACCATGTGAGACTGCTCTGCCTTACGATTGGATTTTGGAAAACCATGTGATGGTGAACCATTTCTGATTGGACACTCACATTGCACACGTCATCACACAGCTTCTGTTATCAATCAATCAATCAATTTTTTTATACAGCGCCAAATCACAACAAACAGTTGCCCCAAGGCGCTTTATATTGTAAGGCAAGGCCATACAATAATTATGTAAAACCCCAACGGTCAAAACGACCCCCTGTGAGCAAGCACTTGGCTACAGTGGGAAGGAAAAACTCCCATTTAACAGGAAGAAACCTCCAGCAGAACCAGGCTCAGGGAGGGGCAGTCTTCTGCTGGGACTGGTTGGGGCTGAGGGAGAGAACCAGGAAAAAGACATGCTGTGGAGGGGAGCAGAGATCGATCACTAATGATTAAATACAGAGTGGTGCATACAGAGCAAAAAGAGAAAGAAACAGTGCATCATGGGAACCCCCCAGCAGTCTAAGTCTATAGCAGCATAACTAAGGGATGGTTCAGGGTCACCTGATCCAGCCCTAACTATAAGCTTTAGCAAAAAGGAGAGTTTTAAGCCTAATCTTAAAAGTAGAGAGGGTGTCTGTCTCCCTGATCTGAATTGGGAGCTGGTTCCACAGGAGAGGAGCCTGAAAGCTGAAGGCTCTGCCTCCCATTCTACTCTTACAAACCCTAGGAACTACAAGTAAGCCTGCAGTCTGAGAGCGAAGCGCTCTATTGGGGTGATATGGTACTAAGAGGTCCCTAAGATAAGATGGGACCTGATTATTCAAAACCTTATAAGTAAGAAGAAGAATTTTAAATTCTATTCTAGAATTAACAGGAAGCCAATGAAGAGAGGCCAATATGGGTGAGATATGCTCTCTCCTTCTAGTCCCCGTCAGTACTCTAGCTGCAGCATTTTGAATTAACTGAAGGCTTTTTAGGGAACTTTTAGGACAACCTGATAATAATGAATTACAATAGTCCAGCCTAGAGGAAATAAATGCATGAATTAGTTTTTCAGCATCACTCTGAGACAAGACCTTTCTGATTTTAGAGATATTGCGTAAATGCAAAAAAGCAGTCCTACATATTTGTTTAATATGCGCTTTGAATGACATATCCTGATCAAAAATGACTCCAAGATTTCTCACAGTATTACTAGAGGTCAGGGTAATGCCATCCAGAGTAAGGATCTGGTTAGACACCATGTTTCTAAGATTTGTGGGGCCAAGTACAATAACTTCAGTTTTATCTGAGTTTAAAAGCAGGAAATTAGAGGTCATCCATGTCTTTATGTCTGTAAGACAATCCTGCAGTTTAGCTAATTGGTGTGTGTCCTCTGGCTTCATGGATAGATAAAGCTGGGTATCATCTGCGTAACAATGAAAATTTAAGCAATACCGTCTAATAATACTGCCTAAGGGAAGCATGTATAAAGTGAATAAAATTGGTCCTAGCACAGAACCTTGTGGAACTCCATAATTAACTTTAGTCTGTGAAGAAGATTCCCCATTTACATGAACAAATTGTAATCTATTAGACAAATATGATTCAAACCACCGCAGCGCAGTGCCTTTAATACCTATGGCATGCTCTAATCTCTGTAATAATATTTTATGGTCAACAGTATCAAAAGCAGCACTGAGGTCTAACAGAACAAGCACAGAGATGAGTCCACTGTCCGAGGCCATAAGAAGATCATTTGTAACCTTCACTAATGCTGTTTCTGTACTATGATGAATTCTAAAACCTGACTGAAACTCTTCAAATAGACCATTTCTCTGCAGATGATCAGTTAGCTGTTTTACAACTACCCTTTCAAGAATTTTTGAGAGAAAAGGAAGGTTGGAGATTGGCCTATAATTAGCTAAGATAGCTGGGTCAAGTGATGGCTTTTTAAGTAATGGTTTAATTACTGCCACCTTAAAAGCCTGTGGTACATAGCCAACTAACAAAGATAGATTGATCATATTAAGATCGAAGCATTAAATAATGGTAGGGCTTCCTTGAGCAGCCTGGTAGGAATGGGGTCTAATAAACATGTTGATGGTTTGGATGAAGTAACTAATGAAAATAACTCAGACAGAACAATCGGAGAGAAAGAGTCTAACCAAATACCGGCATCACTGAAAGCAGCCAAAGATAATGATACGTCTTTGGGATGGTTATGAGTAATTTTTTCTCTAATAGTTAAAATTTTGTTAGCAAAGAAAGTCATGAAGTCATTACTAGTTAAAGTTAATGGAATACTCAGCTCAATAGAGCTCTGACTCTTTGTCAGCCTGGCTACAGTGCTGAAAAGAAACCTGGGGTTGTTCTTATTTTCTTCAATTAGTGATGAGTAGAAAGATGTCCTAGCTTTACGGAGGACTTTTTTATAGAGCAACAGACTCTTTTTCCAGGCTAAGTGAAGATCTTCTAAATTAGTGAGACGCCATTTCCTCTCCAACTTACGGGTTATCTGCTTTAAGCTACGAGTTTGTGAGTTATACCACGGAGTCAGGCACTTCTGATTTAAAGCTCTCTTTTTTAGAGGAGCTACAGCATCCAAAGTTGTCTTCAATGAGGATGTAAAACTATTGACGAGATACTCTATCTCACTTACAGAGTTTAGGTAGCTACTCTGCACTGTGTTGGTATATGGCATTAGAGAACATAAAGAAGGAATCATATCCTTAAACCTAGTTACAGCGCTTTCTGAAAGACTTCTAGTGTAATGAAACTTATTCCCCACTGCTGGGTAGTCCATCAGAGTAAATGTAAATGTTATTAAGAAATGATCAGACAGAAGGGAGTTTTCAGGGAATACTGTTAAGTCTTCTATTTCCATACCATAAGTCAGAACAAGATCTAAGATATGATTAAAGTGGTGGGTGGACTCATTTACTTTTTGAGCAAAGCCAATATAGTCTAATAATAGATTAAATGCAGTGTTGAGGCTGTCATTCTCAGCATCTGTGTGGATGTTAAAATCGTCCACTATAATTATCTTCTCTGAGCTAAGCACTAAGTCAGACAAAAGGTCTGAAAATTCACAGAGAAACTCACAGTAACGACCAGGTGGACGATAGATAATAACAAATAAAACTGGTTTTTGGGACTTCCAATTTGGATGGACAAGACTAAGAGTCAAGCTTTCAAATGAATTAAAGCTCTGTCTGGGTTTTTGATTAATTAATAAGCTGGAGTGGAAGATTGCTGCTAATCCTCCGCCCCGGCCCGTGCTACGAGCATTCTGACAGTTAGTGTGACTCGGGGGTGTTGACTCATTTAAACTAACATATTCATCCTGCTGTAACCAGGTTTCTGTAAGGCAGAATAAATCAATATGTTGATCAATTATTATATCATTTACCAACAGGGACTTAGAAGAGAGAGACCTAATGTTTAATAGACCACATTTAACTGTTTTAGTCTGTGGTGCAGTTGAAGGTGCTATATTATTTTTTCTTTTTGAATTTTTATGCTTAAATAGATTTTTGCTGGTTATTGGTAGTCTGGGAGCAGGCACCGTCTCTACGGGGATGGGGTAATGAGGGGATGGCAGGGGGAGAGAAGCTGCAGAGAGGTGTGTAAGACTACAACTCTGCTTCCTGGTCCCAACCCTGGATAGTCACGGTTTGGAGGATTTAAGAAAATTGGCCAGATTTCTAGAAATGAGAGCTGCTCCATCCAAAGTGGGATGGATGCCGTCTCTCCTAACAAGACCAGGTTTTCCCCAGAAGCTTTGCCAATTATCTATGAAGCCCACCTCATTTTTTGGACACCACTCAGACAGCCAGCAATTCAAGGAGAATATGCGGCTAAACATGTCACTCCCGGTCCGATTGGGGAGGGGCCCAGAGAAAACTACAGAGTCCGACATTGTTTTTGCAAAGTTACACACCGATTTAATGTTAATTTTAGTGACCTCCGATTGGCGTAACCTGGTGTCATTACTGCCGACGTGAATTACAATCTTACCAAATTTACGCTTAGCCTTAGCCAGCAGTTTCAAATTTCCTTCAATGTCGCCTGCTCTGGCCCCCGGAAGACAATTGACTATGGTTGCTGGTGTCGCTAACTTCACATTTCGCAAAACAGAGTCGCCAATAACCAGAGTTTGATCCTCGGCGGGTGTGTCGTCGAGTGGGGAAAAACGGTTAGAGATGTGAACGGGTTGGCGGTGTACACGGGGCTTCTGTTTAGGGCTACGCTTCCTCCTCACAGTCACCCAGTCAGCCTGCTTTCCCGGCTGCTCGGGATCTGCCAGGGGGTAACTAACGGCGGCTAAGCTACCTTGGTCCGCACCGACTACAGGGGCCTGGCTAGCTGTAGAATTTTCCACGGTGCGGAGCCGAGTCTCCAATTCGCCCAGCCTGGCCTCCGAAGCTACGAATAAGCTACACTTATTACAAGTACCGTTACTGCTAAAGGAGGCTGAGGAATAACTAAACATTTCACACCCAGAGCAGAAAAGTGCGGGAGAGACAGGAGAAGCCGCCATGCTAAATCGGCTAAGAGCTAGTAGCTATGCTAAGCTAGCGGATTCCTAAAAACACGCAAAGTGAATAATGTGTAAATAATTTAGAGGTGATTCAGCAGAAGGAGTGCTTTAGTTAAGGCACGTAAAGATTACACTGGGAAACAAATCGTAATCTAAATAACTAGATCAATCTAACTGCGCAGGTTAAACAGCTAACAGATACAGAAAAACACCGCTGTGCTCCGGAACAGGAAGTGATACAATACCGCAGTGAGAGCCAACCACCAGTAGAGGCAGAGTTATGACTATAAGCATGGTGGACGGCTGAACCGGAAGTCCGAGGAGTGTACTTTTCAGCAAAGTAAGTTTCTATCTAATGTCATTAACAAACGGCATATCATTTAATATAACTTGCATGACGGCGCTGACCCCAGAGGTCAAATAAAAAACGTGTTGGTTTTTACACAGAATGAATGAGTCAACCAATCAGTGTTAGCCAAGGCTCATTTTACCCATAATCCCTTTGGCATCTGTCTGGCGGCACTGCTATATGCTGTTAAGGAATAATGACATTTCTGTGTGTGTGTGTGTGTGTGTGTGTGTGTGTGTGTGTGTGTGTGTGTGTGTGTGTGTGTGTGTGTGTGTGTGTGTGTGTGTGTGTGTGTGTGTGTGTGTGTTTGAGTTGAGCTCCCCTCAACTGCTTCACTGCTGCAAAATATGCAGTAAACAGGAGATTCCAGCAGTGGAAAAGGCGCACAAAGACAGAAGGGCTGACTCGTTTGGGTTTGTGGGCACCTTTGATGCTACCATAAGCGATCGTCAATCAATCAATCAATCAATTTTTTTTTTTATATAGCACCAAATCACAACAAACAGTTGCCCCAAGGCGCTTTATATTGTAAGGCAAGACCATACAATAATTATGTAAAACCCCAACGGTCAAAACGACCCCCTGTGAGCAAGCACTTGGCTACAGTGGGAAGGAAAAACTCCATTTTTCGTGGTGTTAAATCTCAAAATCAGCTTGTTAGTAGTTGCAAATGTACCAGAGACAATACTGAAAGTTGTTGGTTATCTGTAGCTTCCGATAATTTTTTGTGTGGTTTATCGGTTTAGCTTCATAAAAGATAACTTTTCTGTTAGCTGATTAGTTGTTACTGAAGCTAACATTTTGGTAAGTTGTGCCCACCACTGATGCAGAGAGACTCTGTTCATGTACAGAGAAATAAACAATGAGGAAAAACACGTCAACCTTGCAGCCTTTCAGTTAAGCCCCATTTACACATAGACGGTTTTGTCAGCGGGTAGCACGTAGACCGAAGTTCGCGGTAGTTCCGGCTGTTTTTGCGGTGGAAAGGGGCGGAGCATTTCACTGGTGTTTTGACCGCCGTACTAGCCGCAAATATGCGGATAAAACGCTGCTAAATCCGCCAAATAAAGCGGTGTTTTGACGCCGTAGCATCCGGCACACGTCAGGCAACGGGGGTTAATACCCAGTTCTATCCTTTACAATCGCAGGTTAAGACGCGCGTGAGAACGGCGGTGTTCTGCTGCTGCCGATAATGCCCTGTGTACCGCTGGTTTTATCCAGGCAAATCCTGCGTTACTCCAGGAACTTTTGCATATAGGCACCGCCCCCAGAGTATAATAGGCTGAAGCAGCAGGAAATATGCCTCTGTCACTGCAGGGGGAGGGAGATCATCCTAAGCCTTTTCTTCTCCTTTCCTTTTCCACCTCCTCAACATGTTGCTTCGTCTCCACCTCCCCTCTGCTTCTGAACCAGGCCTCTTGGTAAGTCCTTGCCGCTGCCAATTTTCTTAGGAGGCATACTGGAGCTTCTCTGCAAAAATATCTGGAGCTGGCTGCAGGCCTGCATGCAGCGCGCTAGCATTTTTATTCTGACCACTGCCTATTGGCCATTTGGAACGCCGTTAATAATCGGGAGGTGGCGTTTAGAACGGCGTACTGTCCGCTAGCGCCGCCGTTTTGTCTGCCTCTGTCGCCGGTTAAAACGCCCTTGAGGACACCGATGTGGGCTCTATCGCCGTTTTACACGTCGTTGATTAGGGATACAATTACGGCGGTGTAAACTGCAGCACTACAGGAAGGGGCAGGATGAAACGGCGATTAAAAAGTATCAAACGCCGTTGTTTGCATTGTCTCCATCGTCATGCGAATTGTCCGGGAGCGCTCCCGGAATTATTCTCCATGTTGAATAATTTTTTCAACGATTCCTGGTAAAGCCGGAGCTAAGCCACGCCCCCTAGTGCCGGCGTTAACAACATCGTTTGATCCTTAAGACAGCCAAAAACTCTTCCGGGATGCTTCTGGGAGCTCTTAAGCCCCGTTTACACATAAACGGTAAACTCTCCCGGAAGTGTCCCGGCAGAGATTTTGTCCCCTCCGGGCCATTTTAGGGATCACACGCCGTAGTTAACGCCGGCGCACGGGGGCGTGGTTTGGTTCCGGCTTCACCGGGAATCGTCGAAAAAATTATTCAACATGTCGAATAATTCCGGGAGCGCTCCCGGAGAAGTGGCCTGACGATGGACACAACGCGAACAACGGCGTTTGATACTTTTTAATTGCCGTGTCATCCCACCCCTTCCTGTAGTCCCGCAGTTTACACCGCCGTAATTGGCAGCCGGCGTTGTATTCCTAACCAACGGAGTGTAAAACGACGATAGAGCCCACATCGGCGTCCTCAAAGGCGTTTTAACTGGTGACAGAGGCAGACAAAACGGCGGCGCTAGCGGACATTACGCCGTTCTAAACGCCACCTCCCGGTTAACGGCGTTCCAAATGGCCGATAGGCAGCGGTCAGTATAAAAACGCTAGCGCGCTGCATGCAGGTTTCTTACTCGCGGCCAGCTCCAGATATTTGTGCAGAGAAGCTCCAGTATACCTCCTAAAATAAAATTGGCGGCGGCAAGGACTTACCAAGAGGTCTGGTTCAGAAGCATAGGGTAGTCCTGTGGTGCAGACGAGCAACACGTTGAGGAGGGGGAAAAGGAGAAAAAAGAAAAGGCTGAGAGATGAGCTCCCTGTCACTCCCTCCCCCTGCACTGACAGCTGCTTCAGCCTATTATACTCTGGGGGCGGTGCCTATAAGCAAAAGTTCCTGGAGTAACGCAGGATTTGCCTGGATAAATCCAGCGGTACACAGGGCATTATCGGTGGCAGCAGAACACCGCCATTTTCACGCGCGTCTTAACCTGCGATTGTAAAGGATAGAACTGAGTATTAACCCCCGTTGCCTGACGTGTGCCGGATGCTACGACGTCAAAACTCCTCTTTATTCTGCAGATTTAGCGGCGTTTTATCCGCGTATTTGCAGCTAGTACGGCGCTCAAAACGCTGGCGAAATGCTCCGCCCCTTTCCACCGCAAAAACAGCCGGAACTACCGCGAACTTCGGTCTACGTACTACCCATGGACAAAACCATCTATGTGTAACCTGGGCTTTACCGTCTATGTGTAAACGGGGCTTTAGGGTTTGTTAGAGTTCAAATCAAAACCCATAAGCAGGCAGAGAACAACACAAGATGGTAGGGTGCAAAAAAAATTTATTTTGTTCCCCCCAAAATAGTCTGTAATGTGAACGTGACCTAGTTACATCAGAAAAATCCACAGGGTAACAGAAAACACAACCCCAAAAACACAGTGAGGCTCACTGACCACGTACGCTGCAGAAAGAATGAACAAAAAGCAGAGGCAAATGTACTGCGGACTACGAGGGGTTCACACAGGGAACAGGTACTTACACATGGAGAATAAACAGGAGTAAAGACGAGGTGCAACACAGGTTGGCATAAACAATGAAATGGTACTGACTGAACCAAGGAAGTGCTTAGATAAAGTACGTGAAATTGGCTACAGGTGGGTGACAAACGAAGAGGAACTACAGACTCACGTGGAAGGAGCAAAGTCAATAAAGCGCCAAATCACAACAGAGTTGCCTCAAGGCGTTTCACACAAGTAAGGTCCAACCTCACCAACCCCAGCAGTAAGGAAAACCTCCCTCTGATGAAGAAACCTCAAGCAGACCAGACTCAAAGGGGTGACCCTCTGCTTGGGCCATGCTACAGACACAAATTACAGAACAATTCACAAAACGAATATACAGGAAATGCTGTTGGTGCACAGGACAGGAGGGTCTCCAGCACAAATACCACACCCATCTCTGGATGGAGCTGCACCTTAGTCAGAGAGGAAAAACCAGAATCAGTCATCAGAAAGACAAGAAATACTGTATAATTTGTCAGCATTAAACAACAAGAAAAACAGGAAATACTAAGGTGATCGCTGGCCACAAGCCCTAAGCTTCACTAAAACACTCACAATTTAGGTAAAGTTGAGGCCGCAGCACGCTCCGTTTCCTAATCAAATGAATTAAAAAAAACAAAAAGCATAGAACTATACTATGCCAGTATGCTCGTCATATGAAAGGGAAAATAAGTGCATCTTAAGTCTGGACTTGAAAGTCTCCACAGAATCTGACTGTTTTATTGATGCAGGGAGTTCATTCCACACAACAGGGGCACGATAAGAGAAAGCTCTATGACCTGCAGACTTCTTATTCACCCTGGGGACACAAAGTAGTCCTGCACTCTGAGAACAAAAAAAATCCACAGGGTAACAGAAAAAAACACAATCCCAAAAACACAGTGAGGCTCACTGACCAAGAGGGCTGCAGAAAGAATGAACAAAAAGCAGAGCCAAATGTACTGAGGACTATGAGGGGTTCACACAGGGAGCAGGTACTTACACATGGAGAATAAACAGGAGTAAAGATGAGGTGCAACACAGGCTGGCATAAACAATGAACCGGTGAAAGTGGCTCCAGGTGGATGACAAACGAGAACTACAGACTTACGTGGGAGGAGCAAAGTGTGGGGAAATGACATAACTGAACAGACAAAATCTAGTGTAAGAATAATCATGGCAATAAATGGAACAACAGGAGTGAAGGAAAATAAATTACCATAACTAAAGAGGAGGAAAAATGGCAAAATGTAGAACTCAGGAGTGATAAAGTGCAAGAGTGAGTGAACAGAACACAAAGACTAAATAATTAAACACAGAAAAGCAATGTGAAAACTCAACCGTGAAGGAGTGCAAATGGAAAACACAACAGACAGATGAGGGTGCAGGGGTGGAACATTAGGGACCAGACCACCGACAGAAGAACAAACAAATCTATACAGGACATAAGACGAAATGATCACATACACAAAATAATAATACATAAAGAATGAAACAACTGAATAGATACAAAATATAATAATCACCAAAAACTGAAAACCGAAAGATATGGTAAAACCGCGGCCAAACGGGCCACAATACTTTCAAGGCCAAAATGACCTTGTTCCCTTTCCTCGCCCACTTCAGCTCTCATGAGGGCTCCTTTTGTGCAAATATTCAGTACGGTTGGATGAAGAAACATTTTCTAAAAGCCTCTTATTCAGAACATTATTTGAGCAGCTGGTACAAGTATGAGTTACACATTTTTATGTTTGTCTCATGGAGGAACCAGCGACCAGCGAGGACACGGTGCGTAAGTACATGTTCCAGCTCCGCGTCGACTAATGCAGCAACATAATCAGTGTTAAGATGAGAATGTGAGCACAAACTAATCAAACTTCCATTACAAGAAGCTTTTTACAGGTCAGTAGAAAATAGCAGGAGTTGGAATTGGGGGTGAGTGTGTGAAGACAAAGAACATACTTCTGAAGCAGACAGAATCCATTACCGCCGCTGCTCGCCGTCATTCATGTACTTTAAATAATCTCTTTCACCAAACAGACGGTTATTTGCGTTTCTAACAACGCAAATAACCGTATGGTTCTAATTCATTTAAATGAAGGCACTCTGACTTGTGTGTTATCACCCCTTTCATTATAAAAATACATTTACAAAAGTATTCATCAAAGTGTTTACCTCCACAAAGCAACTGATATTTCTCTTAAAAACAAAACAAAACAAAACAAGACAAAAAACTAAGGTTGGTTTCTTTGTTAGTCCACCTACAGGGTTTTGCCTTTTATTAACAAAACAGCATTGCATGACAATGCGACCAAAAACAGTGTAGCTTTGTTGCTTCTATGACACTGTTTCAGGGAGGTGTTTTTAATTTTAAAGTCCTTCACTGTAATCTGAGAGCAGACAAACAGAGGATTTGCTTGATGGGTCAGTGGCACTATTGGCTTTTATTTAGCCATGGCAACAGGCACATTTTTAAATGTGTAAAATAAGTATTACCATAGAAAAACCACACAGAATAGTGCAGCAGAAAAGTTGATAAATCCATCAGCTGAAGATAAAAGCACCAAAATTGATATCAGAGAAGTCTTTCTCTTCAAAAAAAGCTGTTAACCACATGAATTTTTACATTTTGGGGGAAGTAATACAGTGCTGTGAAAAAGTGTTTGCCCCCTTGACCTTGACATGTTAGATTGTTATTAGCAAGGTTGGGTAGGATTACTTTGAAAGAATACATGTGGATTACATGTATGTATGTACATACATTTGGATTACTTGTAATCTGAATACTTTTGGATTACATTTCAAAGTAATCCTACCCAACCCTGGTTATTAGGACATCAAAAAACAGAACAAAAATTCAGGCCTTGTATATTAGAATTCCTAAAATCATGCTCTTTAAACTCACAGTGAAAGGTAATCACTACGTCATGAATTAAAATAAACAAAAATCTAAAAGCCAAAATGATGGTGTGAAATAAGTCTTCAGACAAGTCAGGGGATGGATACATGAACATTCCCAAGACACTGACTATGTCTTGGACATTATTTTCATGAATTATGAAGAAATACAAACAGTGGCCCACCCTCTCCATGGTGAATTTTGTTTTTTGCCATCTGGAGTGAGGCTTAGGTTTCCTACAGTGAGGAGTAACAGATATAAGCATTCCTTTGTACCTGTGGCTATCTCTGTTCTGAATGCTGATCGGAGGAGAGAAGCAGATACATAGGGTTGATGGCAAATCGTGTTAGGTAACTTAGGTTCCTTTTCCATCGATCCAGGTCTGTACTGTGTCCCCCTTGTGTACTGAATGTTTGGTGTGTTTTTTTCTTTTCTTTCTTTTCTTTTCTTTTATTCTGTGCTTTTCTGTATACCCATTGCTGTACAGCTCGTTGCTCCTTTGGAGACACTGAATAAATAAAGTGAAAGTGAAGTATAGCACTCTATGGTAAATCTGTGTGGAGAAGATAGTTCTCAAAAACTGAGTGACTGCATAAAAAGGTGAAGAGTGAGGAAAGCCACCAAGACACCAGGACAACCCGGAAGAAGTTATATAGACTTCCATGGCTGTGATTGAAGAAACTGTGCATAGTGTAAGTTTGCATTTTGTATCACCACTCCTGCCTTCATAGTGGAGTTGCACAGAGAATAATTTTCTTTCAACAAAACATCAAATCTATGCTTGAATCTCCAATGTGCCTTCTAGCAAATTGTAGCTGAACTTTCAAGTGTTTGTTTTTTGTTTCTTTTCTTATAGAAACCTTCTCTATACCACTTCATCATGAAGCTGTATAACTGGTGATGCAACACTCAGAACCTGCACTATGCACAACCAATGCAGTTTACTCGGTGTCGCTGTTGTTGTGCACAAGCAACTGCTTTGACTCATAGGTAAGAGTCAGGTCAGCAGTGAGGACTAGGGTTCGTCCAAAGAACATGGCTTTAAAAGTCATAAAGCAAGCATACTATCTTTATTACTAAACCCTTACACTCCAAACACTATCACATGTTCTGTATCATGCACATATATTTATATTTCAGAGCAGACCAAAACCAAGATTGTTCAAATATATGATGAAAATACATATTTTTGGGTGCCAACTTGAAAAATGACCGCAATCTTAACCAGGCCTCAGCACCCATAAGGACTTTTATTTATTTATTTATTTGAAACTCCAGCAAGAATCTCTGTGTTTGTGCTGTTGTTACGTAATTTATTTATTTATTTATTTAATTTTGAGTAGTCTGAAAATGATTTGGACCTTTCAGGAGAAAAGCTTTTCATCATGATTATAGTTATCTTCACTTTAATCACCACTTGGGACTGTGGTTCATTCTGAGGATCAGAGTGTATGTCAGTCACTTTCAGTCTGATTGTAATAACCACCATCTCTTCCCTGAAGGACTCCGACTAACTACGAAGCAGCAGCTTAACATCACATTTTGAAGATGAAGGGCAGAGACCAGGATTACCTGATGGCCACAGGATTCTTTTATGGTAGATGTGATGTGTTCCACCATGACATGATTCAGAGTGTGTTCATTCTGTGGAAGCACTGAGAGCATCTTTAACAGATAGCCAAGTAGGGCTTCAATGCAGTACTGTGCAGCTAGAAAATATTCACAGCACTGCACCTTTTCCACATTTTTTTTGTTACTGCCTTATTCTAAAATGGATTAAATTATTTTTTCCCTCAAAATTCTACACATAATACCCCATAATGATACATTTTTGCAAATGTATTAAAAATAATAATGAAACACCCCAAGAAATCACATGTACATTAAATATTGCCATGAAGCTCAAAACTGAATTCAGGTGCATCTTGTTTCCACGATCATCCTTGAGATGTTTCTTCAGCTTAACTGAGTCCACCTTTGGTAAATTCAGTTCATTGCACATGATTTAGAAAGGCACACACCTGTCTACATATAAGGTCCCACAGTTGACAGTGCATGTCAGAGCACAAATCAAACATGAAGTCTAAGGAATTGTCTATAGACCTCTGAGACAGGATTGTCTCATCTTATATTCATCTGCTTATTTGGGGATCGGATTGCAGGGGCATTAGCTCCAGCAGGGGACCCCAAACCTCCCTTTCCCAGGCCACATTAACCACCTCTGTCTGTTGTGTGGGCCGCTGAAGAGGAGGTACTGCTGGCCCACCACCACCAGAGGGCGCCCTGCTTGGAGTGCGGGCTCCAAGCACGAGAGGGCGCCAGACCCAGAAGAAGTGACAGCTGTCACTCATCCTCTGCACCAGCTGTCACTCGTTATCATCACCACCATAAAAGCCGGACTGCAACTCCACCTCCCCGCCGAGAAATCGACTACCAGAACCAAGGTAATTTCTCTGCTGACTAATACGCTGTCTAACTTTGTTCTGTGTGCAGTCGCATTCCTGTGAAGACCCAGAAGAGGGACAAACAGGAGCTGCACGAGTGTGTGTGATTTGGAGGTGGAGGTGCTCCCTCCTAACGGTATCTGGACTATAGATTACTGAGTGTGCGGACTCACACTCACACATCATATTTCTGCTTTCTGCCAGCAGTACCAGGGTCGACAGTCGAAGACAGAGGCCACCTGGGGACTTGGGACTTGGCGGCTCCGGTGTTCTTCAGGCCGTTGGTGGTGGAAGCCGTGTGGGACGCGGCTTCTCTCTCGTCGGGCATCTTCTATCTTCGAGCCTGCCCACACTTCACCTGGTGTTTATTGACTGTGAAATTAAGACACGTTTCGTTGTGTAATATCACAACATTAAATTGTTACCTTTTGGCTTACTCATTGTCCGTTCATTTGCGCCCCCTGTTGTGGGTCCGTGCTACGACACCTTCCCAACAGGATTTCTCGGCCATCGTCATGGACTCCGAGGGGCGTCAACTCCAGCTTGAATGGCCAATGGAAGAGCCAGGAGCGCAGGCGTCAGCGGGAGGCGGGTTGAGTGAGCTGCAGCAGATCTTAACCGCCTTCAAGGCCCGGTTAGAATTTGTGACCGAGCAGAGTGTCCTCCTTAATCGGAGGGTGGAGGCTCTCACCGCCAGGGTGGAAGCGCGCGATCAGGGCGCTGCTGCAGCCACTCCTCTGGCTGGTCCTGGGCCCGTATTAGACGTTCCACTGGTCGTTCAACGAACCCCCCCACCGTCCCCTGAAGCATACATAAGCCCTCCAGAACCGTACGGGGGCTGTGTCGAGACGTGCGCGGACTTCCTCATGCAGTGTTCGCTCGTCTTTTCACAGCGCCCCGTCATGTACGTATCAGACGCTAGCCGGGTGGCTTATGTTATTAATTTGCTTCGAGGAGAGGCACGCGCATGGGCTACGGTGCTTTGGGAGCAGAATTCACGGCTCCTAACGTCTTATACTGGGTTTGTACGGGAATTCAAACAAGTGTTTGATCATCCCAACAGAGGCGAAACCGCTTCGAACGTGCTGCTGTCGATGAGACAGGGGCGCCGTAGCGCAGCCGAGTATGCAGTCGGCTTCCGCATCGCGGCAGCGAGGTCCGGCTGGAATAACGTTGCGCTCCGCGCCGCCTTTGTAAATGGACTGTCCCCGGTCCTCAAGGAGCACCTACTGGCCAAGGAGGAACCGCGGGAATTTGACGGGCTGATCGATTTGGTTATACGTTTAGACAACCGTTTAAGCGAGCATCGTCGGGAGCAGGCCGGGAGGCATGACCGGGCACGAGTCGTCCCTCCCCCTTCCGGTTCCGACAAGGTGACGTCGTCCCCACGCTTCACTGCCAGAGAGCTCCGTGTGGCTACAGCTCCCCCTGCTGAGGAGGCTAGGGACACGAGTAGGGCCAAATTAAAGTCAAACATCAGACAAAGGAGGCTGGCCCACTGGGAGTGTTTCGTCTGCGGCTCTTGCGAGCACATGCAGAAGGACTGCCCTAAAACGGTCAAACTACAACGCCCGTCCTTAGAAACTGGGCTAAGGGTGGGTCATAACACGCACGCGGGAAAACCCCGCAAATCTGCACGAATCCCAGTAACAATCCTTTGTGGGGATTTAACCCTTCATGCCCCAGCACTGATAGACACAGGGTCTGAAGGGAATCTGCTGGACAGCAGATGGGTAAAGGAAGTAGGGCTCCCTCTGGTGGCTCTGCCGGCACCATTGCAGGTGCGAGCACTAGATGGCACCCTGCTTCCATTAATCACACATCAGACACAACCAGTGACTTTGGTTGTGTCTGGGAATCACAGGGAGGAGATAGTGTTCCATGTAACACCTTCTACCTCCCGAGTGATTTTGGGCTTTCCATGGATGGTGAAGCACAATCCCCGGATTGATTGGCCGTCTGGGGTTGTGACGCAGTGGAGCGAAACCTGCCACCGGGAGTGCTTAGGATCCTCAGTTCCTCCCGGCACTACGGCTAATGAGGAGGTCAAAGTTCCCCCCAATCTATCGGCGGTGCCAAAGGAGTACCACGATCTTGCTGACGTTTTCAGCAAAGATCTGGCACTCACTCTTCCCCCGCACCGACCGTATGATTGTGCCATCGATTTGGTCCCGGGCGCTGAGTACCCGTCCAGCAGGCTGTACAACCTCTCACGTCCGGAACGCGAATCAATGGAGACCTACATCCGGGACTCCTTAGCTGCCGGGCTGATCCAGAACTCCACCTCCCCGATGGGTGCTGGTTTCTTTTTTGTGGGCAAGAAAGACGGCGGACTCCATCCATGCATTGATTACAGAGGGCTGAACGAGATCACGGTTCGCAACCGATACCCGTTACCTCTGTTAGATTCAGTGTTCACGCCCCTGCATGGAGCCCAAATTTTCACAAAATTGGATCTTAGAAACGCGTACCACCTGGTTCGGATCCGGAAGGGAGACGAATGGAAGACGGCATTCAACACCCCGTTAGGTCATTTTGAGTACCTGGTCATGCCGTTCGGCCTCACTAACGCCCCCGCGACGTTCCAAGCTTTGGTAAATGACGTCTTGCGGGACTTCCTGCATCGGTTCGTCTTCGTATATCTGGACAATATACTCATCTTTTCCCCGGACCCTGAGACCCATGTCCAGCATGTACGTCAGGTCCTACAGCGGTTGTTGGAGAACCGGCTGTTTGTGAAGGGCGAGAAGTGCGAGTTCCACCGCACTTCTTTGTCCTTCCTGGGGTTCATCATCTCCTCCAACTCCGTCGCCCCTGATCCGGCTAAGGTTGCGGCGGTGAGAGATTGGCCCCAACCAACAAGCCGCAGGAAACTACAGCAGTTCCTAGGCTTTGCAAATTTCTACAGGAGGTTCATTAAAGGTTACAGTCAGGTAGTTAGCCCCCTGACTGCCCTGACCTCCACCAAGGTCCCCTTCGCCTGGTCGGATCGGTGCGAAGCCGCGTTCCAGGAGTTGAAACGCCAGTTCTCGACTGCACCAGTTCTGGTGCAGCCTGATCCTGATCGCCAGTACATAGTAGAGGTGGACGCCTCTGACTCAGGGATAGGAGCCGTGCTGTCCCAGAGCGTGGAGGCTGATAAAGTCCTCCATCCTTGTGCCTTTTATTCCCGCAGGTTGACCCCAGCTGAACGGAACTATGACGTCGGCAATCGGGAACTTCTTGCGGTGAAGGAGGCTCTTGAAGAGTGGAGACACCTGCTGGAGGGGGCATCGTTGCCCTTCACGGTTTTCACTGACCATCGGAACCTGGAGTACATCCGGACCGCCAAGCGGCTGAACCCCAGGCAAGCCCGCTGGTCTCTGTTCTTCGGGCGCTTTGACTTCAAGATCACGTATCGCCCCGGGACCAAGAACCAAAAACCAGATGCATTGTCCCGGGTACACGAAGAAGAAGCCAAAGCGGGGCTGTCGAACCCCACCGAGACCATCATCCCCAAGTCCACTGTCGTGGCCACCCTCACCTGGGACGTGGAGAAGACCGTCCGGGAGGCCCTGACAAGGAGCCCGGACCCGGGGACTGGCCCCACGAACAGACTGTACGTCCCACCAGAGGCAAGAGCTGCCGTATTGGACTTCTGTCACGGGTCCAAGCTCTCCTGTCATCCCGGAGTGCGTAGGACCGTGGCAGTAGTCCAGCAGCGCTTCTGGTGGGCGTCCCTGGAAACCGACGTCCAGGACTACGTCCAGGCCTGTACCATCTGTGCCAGGGGCAAGGCAGACCATCGGAGGACGACGGGACTCCTCCAGCCCCTGCCGGTGCCTCATCGCCCCTGGTCTCACATCGGCCTGGACTTCATCACGGGCCTCCCGCCGTCCCAGGGCAACACCGTTATTCTCACGATAGTGGACCGGTTCTCCAAGGCGGCCCACTTCGTGGCCCTCCCGAAGCTCCCGACAGCCCAGGAGACGGCAGACCTTCTGGTCCACCACGTCATGCGGCTGCATGGGATACCATCGGACATTGTATCAGATCGTGGTCCCCAGTTCTCTTCGCAGGTGTGGAAGAGTTTCTGTAAGGAGCTGGGGGCCACCGTGAGTCTCTCGTCCGGGTACCACCCCCAGACCAACGGCCAGGCAGAGCGGGCTAACCAGGAGTTGGAACAGGCCCTTCGCTGCGTCACCTCCGCGCACCCGGCAGCCTGGAGTCACCATCTGGCCTGGATCGAGTATGCCCATAACAGCCAAGTCTCGTCTGCTACCGGCCTCTCCCCTTTTGAGGCATGTTTGGGGTTCCAGCCCCCATTGTTCCCGCTGGTGGAGGGAGAGGTCGGTGTGCCCTCGGTCCAGGCCCACCTCAGGAGGTGCCGCCGGGTGTGGCGGACCGCCCGCTCTGCCCTGTTAAAAGGCCGGACGAGGGCCAAGACCCATGCGGACCGCCGACGTTCCCCGGCCCCAACATACCAGCCCGGGCAGGAGGTGTGGCTCTCGACCAAGGACATCCCTTTGTGTGTCGACTCCCCAAAACTAAAGGACAGATTCATCGGACCCTTTCGTATCCTCAAGATCATCAACCCGGCCGCAGTGAAGCTTCAACTCCCGGCTTCACTGCGGATTCACCCTGTCTTTCATGTTTCCCGTCTCAAACCACACCACACCTCGCCCCTCTGTACTCCGGGACCTACGCCGCCTCCTGCCCGGCTCATTGACGGGGAGCCTGCCTGGACAGTCCGCAGGCTCCTGGACGTCCGTCGTAAGGGCCGGGGTTTCCAATATCTGGTGGACTGGGAGGGGTATGGACCTGAAGAACGCTCCTGGGTGAAGAGGAGCTTCATCCTGGACCCGGCCCTCCTGGCCGAATTCTACACAAGACATCCGGACAAGCCTGGTCGGACGCCAGGAGGCGCCCGTTGAGGGGGGGGTCCTGTTGTGTGGGCCGCTGAAGAGGAGGTACTGCTGGCCCACCACCACCAGAGGGCGCCCTGCTTGGAGTGCGGGCTCCAAGCACGAGAGGGCGCCAGACCCAGAAGAAGTGACAGCTGTCACTCATCCTCTGCACCAGCTGTCACTCGTTATCATCACTACCATAAAAGCCGGACTGCAACTCCACCTCCCCTCCGAGAAATCGACTACCAGAACCAAGGTAATTTCTCTGCTGACTAATACGCTGTCTAACTTTGTTCTGTGTGCAGTCGCATTCCTGTGAAGACCCAGAAGAGGGACAAACAGGAGCTGCACGAGTGTGTGTGATTTGGAGGTGGAGGTGCTCCCTCCTAACGGTATCTGGACTATAGATTACTGAGTGTGCGGACTCACACTCACACATCATATTTCTGCTTTCTGCCAGCAGTACCAGGGTCGACAGTCGAAGACAGAGGCCACCTGGGGACTCGGGACTTGGCGGCTCCGGTGTTCTTCAGGCCGTTGGTGGTGGAAGCCGTGTGGGACGCGGCTTCTCTCTCGTCGGGCGTCTTCTATCTTCGAGCCTGCCCACACTTCACCTGGTGTTTATTGACTGTGAAATTAAGACACGTTTCGTTGTGTAATATCACAACATTAAATTGTTACCTTTTGGCTTACTCATTGTCCGTTCATTTGCGCCCCCTGTTGTGGGTCCGTGCTACAACACCTTCCCAACACTGTCTGGGGATTGCCGAGGCATTCTCAGGCCAGTGTGGGAATATAATCTCTCCCTGAGACACTGAGCCCACCAAACTGAAAACCCTCCTCCACCCTAATACACCTCAATATCCTGACCATGAATATCACAAACCTGATCGATGACAAGGTGCAGCCCTGGTGGAGGCCAACCACCACCGGAAACGAGTCCGACTTACTGCCGAGAACTGGATCACAACTCTCACTTTGTGAGAACAGAGATTGGATGGCCTTGAGAATGGACCCCCTCACTCCATACTCCCACAGCACCCCCCAGAGTATCTCCCGGGATACCTGATAATACACCTTCTCCAAGTCCAGGGCAGGGAACTCGCATTGTCCCTCTTCAATCGGCCGAACCCTCCTTTCCAGCACCCTGGACTAGACTTTACCAGGGAGGCTGAGTAGTGTGATGTCCCTGTAATTGACACACACTTGCTGGTCCCCTTTTTTAAATATGGGAACCACCTCCCCAGTTTGCCACTCCTGAGGCACTGTCCCAGACCTCAATGCAATGTTGAAGACTCGTTTTATCCAAGACAGTCCCTCCACACCCAGAGCCTTCAGCATTTCTGGACAGATCTCATCAACCCCAGGGGTTTTGCTACTGCTGAGGTGTTTGACAACCTCAGTGACTTCCACCAGTGAAATTGATGATGTTCTCACATCAGCTTCCAGCTCTGCTTCTACTATAGAGGGTTCTCCAGTGTGATGCAGGAGTTTCTCTCCATGGCAAGCCCGGCTACCAAGTGTTCGCTGACGGGCCCTTCATCCAGGCCTGGCTTCAAACAGGGGCGCTGGGCTTTCTCCGGGCCAGGTCATGTTTCCTCATTTTTCATGGTGTCATTGTGAACCATTTTTCGTTTGGCCCTTGCCTGAGACCAGTTTGTCATGGGAGACCCTACCAGGAGCACGAAGGCTTCAAAAACCCCAGCTCTCAGGTTCATAGAGACACACAAACCTCTCCACCACAGTAAGGTGATGGTTCCCGGAGAGGCCGATTGTCTCGAGGCACAAATCTGGGGAAGGGTACAGAAATATTTCTAGTACTTTGAAGGTCCCAATGAGTGCAGTGACCTCCGTCATCCATAAATGGAAGAAGTGTGGCTCCACCAGGACTCAGACTCTTCCTAGATCTGGCTGTATAGTAACGAAGTAAAAATACTTCACTACTGTACTTAAGTACATTTTGGGAGACTTTGTACTTTACTTGAGTTTTTTAAATTCAGCTTACTTTCACTTTTACTTCACTACATTTCTGACCTTAATTGCATACTTCTACTCCGATACATTTCCTATGCGCCATGCCGTTACTCATTACACACACACACACACACACACACACACACACACACACACACACACACACACACACACACACACACACACACAAGTTGTGTTTTCACCCAGAGACACCACCAGTGGCGGCTGGTGAAAAACAGTCTTGGTGGGGCTGCTGTGCCAATAGATTCCCTTACCTTGCCCAGTACAGGCATTCAAGTGAACAGTCGGAAAATTACTACAATTCCACAATAATCATTTCATGTCCTTCTCAAAATCAGCAGTTTTACAGATAAAGTTAACCATTTACAGCTATATTAGGCTCCATTTCTACTTTGGAAAGGAACAGTATCAAATACAAGACTCAAGTTCTCGAGCAAAGAACATTTCACCATTTGACACCAATTACACACATAGTACACCAAACTGTACTGAACTGCCATTATCTTCAGACAAACAGATCCTGGGGTTCACAGTGACACCGACCTTAACAAAATAGAAAATATCACCAAATTTACACTCTTTCAAAATATGGAAAAATTCTTCAATTGACAAAAGAACATTATGTACATACGACAATGTTCACACCACCTTCAGAGAGAGAGAGAGAGAGAGAGAGAGAGAGAGAGAGAAAGTGTTCATGTGTGAGAGAGAGAGCGTGTGAGAGTGAGAGAGAGAGAGTGTGTGTGTGTGTGTGTGTGTGTGTGTGTGTGTGTGTGTGTGTGAGAGAGTGAGAGTGTGAGAGAGTGTGTGAGAGAGAGAGAGCGTGTGAGAATGAGAGAGAGAGTGTGTGTGTGAGAGAGAGTGTGAGAGAGTGTGTGTGTGAGAGAGAGAGCGTGTGAGAATGAGAGTGTGAGAGTGTGTGTGTGAGAGAGAGAGAGTGTGAGAGAGTGTGTGTGTGAGAGAGAGAGAGCGTGTGAGAATGAGAGTGTGAGAGTGTGTGTGTGTGAGAGAGAGAGAGAGTGTGTGTGTGTGTGTGTGTGTGTGTGTGAGAGAGTGAGAGTGCGAGAGAGAGAGTGTGAGAGACTGTGTGTGTGAGAGAGAGAGTGTGTGTGTGAGAGTGAGAGTGTGAGAGAGTGTGAGTGTGTGTGTGTGTGTGTGTGTGTGTGAGAGTGAGTGTGAGAGAGAGAGTGTGAGAGAGTGTGTGTGTGTGTGAGTGAGTGTGAGAGAGAGTGTGAGAGAGTGTGTGTGTGTGTGTGAGAGAGAGAGAGAGAGTGAGAGAGAGACAAAGAGAGAGAAAGTGTTCGTGTGTGAGAGAGAGAGAGAGCGTGTGAGAGTGAGAGAGAGAGAGAGTGTGTGTGTGAGAGTGAGAGTGTGAGAGAGAGAGAGTGTGAGAGAGTGTGAGAGAGAGAGAGAGAGAGAAAGAGAAAGTGTTCGTGTGTGAGAGAGAGAGAGACAGAGTTTGTGTGTGTGTGTATGTGTGAGAGTGTGAGAGAGAGTGTGTGAGAGTGAGACAGAGAGAGTGTGTGTGTGTGTGTGTGTGTGTGTGTGTGTGTGTGTGTGTGTGTGTGTGTGTGTGTGTGTGTGTGTGTGTGAGAGAGAGTGAGAGTGTGAGAGAGAGAGTGTGAGAGAGTGTGTGTGTGTGTGTGAGAGAGAGAGCAAGAGAAAATTAAGGTAATATTTTGCATGAACATTACTGAGTGGAATGGAGGCAAACTAAAGAAGCTAGAAAAACTTAAATTAAATAACTTGACTAACTAATAACACCAAAACCTTTAAATTAAATAGGTTAAAATTAATTAACAATGTAGAGGACAATGCAAATTAAGTTTACAAAACCACTTAATTAAATGCGTTGCTAAACCTGGGTTTGTCTTACTATAAGTATCGTGTGTACTCAGTGGCTGAGTTAGAATTTCTTTAAAAAATATGCAAATTGCTATTTTATGGTTTTGTTTTGTTTTGTTTTTAAACTGAGCAAATAATTTGTTTTAGAGTGTGGAATACTCCAAAGAATATTTCACTTCTGTGGACTGATCCTCATAACGTGTAAAGTGAAATCAAAATACCAGCATGGCTGCAGCTTTGAACACTGTTACAAACAACCCCGGCCTCCCCTATTACCATTATAACTGGTCTGCTATTCCCCAAAAAAATCACAGCTTTGACCCCCTAAAACAAAAAAAAAAAAATCACTCATTCGTTTTATCTTAAATTTTCATCCTCGTTTCCACACCAGGAGCAACATTCGGGAATAAATCCGAGCAGCTCGTCAGCTCACCTAAGCTGAAGTGGATCCAGAGGAGTCAGTCCGCAGCTGGCACAGGTGGATGCGCTCCTTTCCACCCCGCAGTAAAGAGCGTAGATCAGCAGCCTCCGTGACGTGTGCGCGCTGACAGTGTGAATGAAGCCTGACACGGTTTATAACGAGTCAGACAAACGTCTCTCCTCCAACCGGGATGTGCAATTGTCATTAAACCACGAGAAAGATCTGATGTGCGCACCTCCATGCGCCTCCAAAAGGATCCCCGCCAAACTTTGGTGTCATTGATTTGATTAGTTTTGTCCCGTTTTAAAAGTTCTTCAACTTACTCCAGCAAAACACACGGAGACAAAATAAAAATAAATAAATATAACCCAAACGTTGTCGTCACCGTAATCTCTTCCTGACTGACTGACTGACAGCAGCAGCTGCAGCGTCACGTACGATATCACTGACTGTAGCAATCTAACGTTCCCGCATTTTTGTACCAATGGCTAAAATTCCGGCGCCCCAAAGCCATTAATTTTGGCAATGTTGATTTGCCAAATATTTATTAATTTTCCCTAGCAACTACATACAATTGGTTATTTCGCTGCACTTCAAGGGCGCTTTGAATGAGCGCTCAAGAGGAGGAATGATACGTTCTCTGCTTCTGTCGGTGGAAATGCACTGTTGAATGAGAGTCAGTTGGAGGAAGTGTTGTTTTAATCATTCATATTACATGTAGACACATAGTATTAAGTAAAACTGACACTGATAATACTTTTTGAATATATATATATTATGACTTTTCCCCTCCACATCTAGGAGGGCAGCGCCCTAGCGCCCCCTATGGGCATGACTGCAACGAAGTCAGGCCGATTTCTCATGAGGCGTCCGGTAGGCTTTTTTGCAGTTGCACACTTGGGGGTTGTTTGTCAGGAAAATGATCATTTCTCTGCATAGGTCTGTAATCAACTTTTCTGCAGCTTTTGTGACGTCCCCGCCGTTCTGTAGCGGGGCGGGCCCATAATCAGGGGCACCTGGGCCCGGTGTCCCTGTCTCTTATTTAAGTGGGCCCAACTAATTCATTTTGTTCCCTCTGTCTTTCTAGGACGTCTCGCTGCGCCGACCGGTAACAGAGCGCCTTTTCGCACAGCTGCACATCTTTGCACCTTTTAATTTATTGACTTATACTATTGTAAATAAATACTTCTATTAATCGTCTCGTTCGTGTCTCCTCCTTGTCACTGTCCTCTGAGCCATGGGCACGTGACAAGAGTGGGGGCTCGTCCTTTAAATTTAATTTTTGTAGTCAGCGCATTTAGTTTTTGTAAATTTATTTGGTTAAAGTTTGTTTTTAGGCCTGTTTTTTGTGTTGGGGCTTTGCCGCGCGCTGATTACATGATTAGAATCCAGTGCACACCTGCTGATTGCGCGTTCGTTCGTTTGTTTGCGGGGACACGCGAGAGGTTTGAAGCCAAATTGTGTTTTTTTTTTTTATCCGAGGTGAAGGTAAGTGCTGGTGTTTCGGAGTCCTTCGTTAGGCTTTAGTGGCTTTTCTCATAAGGAGATTTGCCTGCTTTTGTTTTGTGAGGGCAGCGGTGAACGTGGCTACAAGCTTCGGCTTGGGAGCGCGTCCGTGGTGTTCTGGGGGTTGTCAGTTTGCTGGTCGCTGCTCAGACCCATCGGGTTTTGGCGCATAAATACCCACCATATGAGGCCGCAAGAAGACTAGGTTAAGCAGGTAGATTTGGGGTTAAGTAGTTCAGGGCGGGGGACTCCGAGGGACGCGCTGGCCCTCAGCCTCGGTGATATGAGATTGGCAGTTTGTATTCAGTTCTGTTCACATTACTTTTTTTGTAACCATGGCTTCTGTTTCGCATTTTTTTTCTCCACTCCTTCTGAAAGTTTTTTGGAAAATTGTCAAAAGAAACACTTATTGCAGATAGCTAAACACTATGGCATTACAGTGGGAAATGATGTTAGAGATATCATCACTGCTGCGCTCTTTAATAAAGGTGTCCTGAGAGGGGGAGAGCAACAGTCGGGTTTTTAGAGTCAGAGCTCTATTGAGCCGAGTATTCCTTTAACTTTAACTAGTAATGACTTCATGACTTTCTTTGCTACTAAAATTTTAACTATTAGAGAAAAAATTACTCATAACATCCCAAAGACATATCGTTCTCTTTGGCTGCTTTCAGTGATGTCGGTATTTGGTTAGACTCATTCTCTCCGATTGTTCTGAGTTATTTTCATTAGTTACTTCCTCCAAACCATCAACATGTCTATTAGACCCCATTCCTACCAGGCTGCTCAAGGAAGCCCTACCATTAATTAATGCTTCAATCTTAAATATGATCAATCTGTCTTTATTAGTTGGCTATGTACCACAGGCTTTTAAGGTGGCAGTAATTAAACCATTACTTAAAAAGCCATCACTTGACCCAGCTATCTTAGCTAATTATAGGCCAATCTCCAACCTTCCTTTTCTCTCAAAAATTCTTGAAAGGGTAGTTGTAAAACAGCTAACTGATCATCTGCAGAGGAATGGTCTATTTGAAGAGTTTCAGTCAGGTTTTAGAATTCATCATAGCACAGAAACAGCATTAGTGAAGGTTATAAATGATCTTCTTATGGCCTCAGACAGTGGACTCATCTCTGTGCTTGTTCTGTTAGACCTCAGTGCTGCTTTTGATACTGTTGACCATAAAATTTTATTACAGAGATTAGAGCATGTCATAGGTATTAAAGGCACTGCGCTGTGGTGGTTTGAATCATATTTATCTAATAGATTACAATTTGTTCATGTAAATGGGGAATCTTCTTCACAGACTAAGGTTAATTATGGAGTTCCACAAGGTTCTGTGCTAGGACCAATTTTATTCACTTTATACATGCTTCCCTTAGGCAGTATTATTAGACAGCATTGCTTAAATTTTCATTGTTACGCAGATGATACTCAGCTTTATCTATCCATGAAGCCAGAGGACACACACCAATTTCCTGCTTTTAAACTCAGATAAAACTGAAGTTATTGTACTTGGCCCCACAAATCTTAGAAACATGGTGTCTAACCAGATCCTTACTCTGGATGGCATTACTCTGACCTCTAGTAATACTGTGAGAAATCTTGGAGTCATTTTTGAAAAGGATATGTCCTTCAGTGCGCATATTAAGCAAATATGTAGGACTGCTTTTTACATTTGCGCAATATCTCTAAAATTAGAAAGGTCTTGTCTCAGAGTGATGCTGAAAAACTCATTCATGCATTTATTTCCTCTAGGCTGGACTATTGTAATTCATTATTATCAGGTTGTCCTAAAAGTTCCCTGAAAAGCCTTCAGTTAATTCAAAATGCTGCAGCTAGAGTACTGACAGGGACTAGAAGGAGAGAGCATATTTCACCCATATTGGCCTCTCTTCATTGGCTTCCTGTTAATTCTAGAATAGAACTTAAAATTCTTCTTCTTACTTATAAGGTTTTGAATAATCAGGTCCCATCTTATCTTAGGGACCTCATAGTACCATATCACCCCAATAGAGCACTTCGCTCTCAGACTGCAGGCTTACTTGTAGTTCCTAGGGTTTGTAAGAGTAGAATGGGAGGCAATAATAATAGACTAATAATGTTACAATACAATTTTAGAGAGAGACCAAAAGAACCTAATGAAACAAAACACAACAGAAAAGATAAAACCATGTAACAATGAAAATAAATAAATACATATAGAAATAAATAACTGTTTCCTGTGAAGACCTAGTGAGTCGCCTACTCTCGTTTAGGTTGTGTGTGATGTGAACAATTTTCAGTATTTTGACTAATACTACCAGTCATTTACAAGCCTCGATAAACTTTGTAATATAAACAAATCAGTCCATTTTTGATTAACATTTACTTGTACCTTTGCTTTCAATATTTGAGTACATTTAGTTGTATGTTACTTGTCATACTTAAGTACAATAAATACTAGATACTTTAAGACTTATTTAAGTAGCATTTCAATCAGTGACTTGAACTTCTACCAAAGTCATTTTTTAATGGGTATCTGTACTTTTACTTAAGTGTGATTTTCCAGTACTTTATACAACACTGATCTGGCCGCCCATGTAAACTGAGTTAACAAGAGAGAAGGGCCTTAGTCACGGTGGTAACCAAGACTCTGTCAGGGCTCCAGCTTGGACAGCTTGGACTCCGGCAAGGACGGTCACATTCCGCCCCTCTCCTCTCCTCCTTTCTGCTCTCTAGCTCTGCTCCGACCTTCAAAGTCCCAGCTTCACCAGACTGTGAATTCTTCAAATTATGATTTGGATTAACTATGGAATTGATCAGCTGGTCTCTCAACGCCATTGACACCATTTGTTTTTTCGACAAGGAGATCAGGGTTTGGGGACCCAGCGTGCCCGGATGGAACCTACCCAGCGGGCTTTGCTCTCGACAGCTGAGAGAATGGAGTGTGACATGTGGCTCCACTCTCTGTGGAAGACGTTGAGGATTCATTCGTATTCGCTTTATGGTGGGAGGTTTGGCGCTGATTGGTTTGTGCGCTGCCCTGACCCACAGGAATATTAGCAAGATGGCTGCTTCCAGAATTTTGACCCCTCATCAGTCCGTCATAATTAATGAGTTGGGCAATGCTGTGTAATCTCACACTGCGTGAACTCTTAAACTCAAACGCAAAATGATTTCAATCTCGGAACAAATCACTGCATTGCAAAGGAATTGTACTGCTGAGGACCAGAGAATATTCTTCATAAATTTGGACTCTCGACGGTCAGGGTTGCAGTAAATAGAATTCTGTATCTCACCGCCAAACATCAACATGGCAGCCTTATCAGCTCCTGAAGGCCAAATTTCCTGCTCTTCCCTCAGAAGGATCTACAGTCTTGGCGAAGGAATTCGCCCCCCCATCCCCCCCGTTGCCTAGCAGCATCAGACTTTACACACACACGGACAGAAATCGACGCATGTCTCCCTCCCTCCATCCCTATTACCCCCCCGTGTCTCTCCACTCCCCCCACCCTGGCTTCCTCCTTGCCACCTCGAAGGCAGCATGGTTTTTTTTTTTTTACTGCTGCAGCCTTCAACCCCCAGGCTGGGCGGCGCGGGCCCTTCAAGTTCAGTGCACATAAACTGTCAAATGTATATGTGTTGTCTTTAATTTTGATGTGTGCCATTATTACGGTAAACAAGTATTAATTGTGGATTAATTTCTGTATCTTGTCTGAGGTAATTGGAGTGTAAACGTAATTGCCCTTTTTTGGAATCAGTAAAGTTGTCTGAAGCATTCCTCTAGGGAAAGAGAACCTTCCAGAAGGACGTTTCTGTGTAGGCTCTCAGTTGTCCAGGTGGTTTCCATAGTAGAGAAGCTTGAATCTTCGACTGGACTGGGTTGCTTGATGTGAGGACGTTTCACGTCAAATCACAGAAGCTTCCTCAGCTAAAATTCTTGCTCTGGTAGTCTGACTTCTGTCTTGACTCTTGTAGAGAAGAATAAACCAGAAGCCAACAAAAGCTGGAGTTTTTAACCTAACCAGACCCATCCTACCGAGAGGCCGACTGCTATAGATAGGCTAGTGACTAAACAATAGCTCTAATTAGCACCTATTGTGCACTCTCCTAATGATGGGATGGAAGCCTCCCCTGATGGCTCCCTTGATGACTCTCCTGATGACGTGAATGACTCATTACCATGAACAAAAGACTGAAACTGCTTTGACCTGAGTACCCCATTGTAAACAGGGACAAAGCGTGTCTGAGACCCGCCCCCCGGTTAAGGCTGGTTTCAACTGTTTTACAAAGAATGCTTCCTTGACACCTCTCTCAAACCATTTCTTCTCTCTGGCTAAGATTTTAACTTCCTTGTCCTCAAACGTGTGGTTAGTGTCTTTCAGGTGGAGATGAACTGCAGACTGAGGTCCACTGGCGACCTCTCTGCGGTGCTGGTATAGACTCTTGTTTAAAGGCTTCGTTGTTCACCTGCATCCCCACCGCTGAGGCCATCTCAGCTGTGAGGCAGAGACTGCTGGAGGATGTCTCTACCTGAAAGGACCAAACTCACACAAGACCACATCTGCCAACTCTTGGAGATCTGTCTTAACACCACGTATTTCCTGTTTAGGGGGAATTACTACAGGCAGATCCATGGTTGTGCGATGGGGTCGCCGGTATCCCCCATTGTGGCCAATCTGTACATGGAGCGAGTGGAGAAGCAGCCTTGACGTCGTTCACGGGCATCTCTCCCAGTCACTGGTTCAGATATGTCGATGACACATGGGTTAAAATCAAGCAACAGGAGGTCGAGGAGTTTACAGAACACATCAATTCGGTGGATTCCAATATGAAGTTCACACGTGAGGATGCCAGAAACAACCATTTAGCCTTCTTGGACTGTGATGTTGCGATTGGAGAGAACAGGCAGCTCCAGACAGAGGTTTACAGAAAACCCACTCACACTGACCAATATCTGCTCTTTGGCTTAAACCACCCCCTTGAACACAAGCTCGGGGTGATCAGGACTCTTCAACACAGAGCCCTACAGGTGCCCACAACTGCAGAGGGAAGGGCTAAAGAACAACTTGTACCGAAAGCCCTCACAGTATGTGGGTACCCACAATGGTCCCTGGACAAAGAGACCAGATAGACAGGAGACGGAGACAAGAAGAGTGTCTCTCCCTTATTTAGCAGGAGTAGGGGGAAAAAACTATAGAGAATCTTGAGACAGCACAAAATCCCAGTTTACTTTAAACCGGTTAACACCTTGAGACAGAAATTAGTTCACCCTAAGGACAGGATCCCTAGTTACAAACAGAGCAATGTAGTGTTATATCAGATGTCAGGAAAACTGTAATGAACACTACATAGGTGAGACTAAGCAACCTTTAAACAAGAGGCTATACCAGCACCGCAGAGAGGTCGCCAGTGGACCTCAGTCTGCAGTTCATCTCCACCTGAAAGACACTAACCACACGTTTGAGGACAAGGAAGTTAAAATCTTAGCCAGAGAGAAGAAATGGTTTGAGAGAGGTGTCAAGGAAGCATTCTTTGTAAAACAGTTGAAACCCAGCCTTAACCGGGGAGGGGGTCTCAGACACGCTTTGTCCCCTGTTTACAATGGGGTACTCAGGTCAAAGCAGTTTCAGTCTTTTGTTCATGGTAATGAGTCATTCACGTCATCAGGAGAGTCGTCAAGGGAGCCATCAGGGGGGCTTCCATCCCATCATTAGGAGAGTGCACAATAGGTGCTAATTAGAGCTATTGTTTAGTCACTAGCCTATAGCAGTAGGCCTCTCGGTAGGAGGGGTCTGGTTAGGTTAAAAACTCCAGCTTTTGTTGGCTTCTGGTTTATTCTTCTCTACAAGAGTCAAGACAGAAGTCAGACTACCAGAGCAAGAATTTTAGCTGAGGAAGCTTCTGTGATTTGAAACGAAACGTCCTCATGTCAAGCAACCCAGTCCAGTCGAAGATTCAAGCTTCTCTACCTTCCAGAAGGACAACCATCTCTGCAATCCAATCCAAAAAGCAATCCATCAATCAGGCCTATATGGCAGAGTGGCCAGACAGAAGTCACTCCTTGTTAAATGGCACATGGCAGCCAACCTGGAGTTTGACAAAAGTCACCTGAAGGACTCTCAGACCATGAGAAACAAAATTCTCTGGTCTGACAAAACAAAGATTGAACTCTTTGGTGTGAATGCCAGGTGTCATGTTTGGAGGAAACCAGGCACCATCCCTATAGTGAAGCATGGTGGTGGCAGCATCATGCTGTGGGAATGTTTTTCAGCAGCACGAACTGGAAGACTAGTCAGGATTGAGGGAAAGATGAATGCAGCAAAGTACAGAGACATCCTGGATGAAAACCTGCTCCAGAGTGCTCTTGACCTCAGACTGGGATGATGGTTCATCTTTCAGCAGGACAATGACCCTAAACACACAGCCAAGATATCAAAGGAGTGTCTTCAGGACAACTCTGTGAATGTCCTTGAGTTACCCAGCCAGAGTCCAGACCTGAATCTGACTGAACATCTCTGGAGAGATCTGAAAATGTCTGTGCACCGACGCTCCCCATCCAACCTGATGAAGCTTGAGAGGTGCTGCAAAGAGGAATGGACAAAACTGCCCAAAGTCGGTGCACCAAGCTTGTGGCATCATATTCAAGAAGACTTGAGTCTGTAATTGCTGCCAAAGGTGCATCAACAAAGTACTGAGCAAAGGGTGTGAATACTTATGTACAAGTGATTTCTTAGTTTTTTATTTTTCATAAATTTGCAAAAAAAACAAACCTTTTTTTCATGATGTCATTATGGGGTGTTCTGAGTAGACTTTTGAGGGAAAAATGATTTTACTCCATTCTAGAATAAGGCTGTAACAAAATGTGGAAAAAGTGAAGTGCCGTGAATACTTTTTGGATGCACTGCATAGTTTGGACCATCTATGACTGAATATTATGGAGTAAAAATAGCAAAAATGGCAACAAACGTCAATTTCAGTGTGTACATGGGTCAAAAAATAAAGCTGCACCAATATGGGCAAAAAAAGATGCAAATTATTTATTAATAGGGTTTTTAAAAAGAATAGTTGAAGGGCTGTTGTGCCTTTCAACACCTTTTATTTATTTTTTTTTAGAAAAGAATGTTCAGTATTTGCACTTAATTGTGAGACTGAAGAAATCTTTTTAGTCTCACGCTGCATTTTGTCATAAATAAGATAAATCTGCAGTTTCCTCCGATGATCTGTTTCAGAATGTTAAAAGTATAATAATACAGAGAGGTTTCAGTGAGTGTTAATGTTTTTCTGCAGAGAAACCATAAAATGGCAGAAAGCAGATATGAGAGGCATTCAGCTCAAACGGCCAGTGAAAGCAAACTAATCATGTGCACGGTAATCACAACTGAAGCGTTTCGACAATAACGGGTCATCTGAGCGGCGTGCAAACACAAACCCCCTGACGAGGCCTCTCACAGATGAAAATAATTGAATGTCTGAAGTGCAGGTAAAATCGGGACCGTTACAACATGTGCTTTTCTCACGCATTTTATGACAAATGACAAGCCTGACTCAGGGACAGCGGCGCCTGCTGAGCTCCACGGTGACGCTTGTTTTGGAGGAGAAATTAGTCACACTGCTCGCACCGTGTCTGCAACAAAAACCTCCATTAGGCATGAAAATAAAGACACTTTTATCAACAGTAAAAATCATGAGTCTTTTGTTAGAAACCAAACATCAGCACGATTATATCACACTGATCAACTACAGTTGTCTCTCAGTAATGAGATTAACATTATCTTGTGACATAAAGCCCAGATATTTAACCCTCTAAGTCCTCTGGAGCTCTGCAAGAGCAAAAACTTCATGGAACAAAAAATGGTAATTGAAATGATAATTTTGATGCCCAAAACTCCTAAAAAATAAAAATAATGAGTGGGTTTCTTTCAACAACACCAAAACAGACGTATTTCAGAGTAAATAGGTATGTGTGGAAGAGGTAGATCAGTGGGATAAAGGGTTGGGCCCCATCAGCCCATTTTTGAGTTTGTGTCTTATTGGGTTTTTGTTGGCTCTGGTGGTTGGCTCTCACTGCGGTATTGTATCACTGCCTGTTCCGGAGCACAGCGGTGTTTTGCTGTATCTGTTAGCTGTTTAATCTGCGTAGTTAGATTGATGTAGATAACTAGATAACGATTTGTTTCACAGTGTAATCTTCACTTGCCTTAACTAAAGCACTCCCTCTGCTGAATCACCTCTAAATTATTTATACATTATTCACTTTGTGTGTTTTTAGGAATCCGCTAGCTTAGCGAAGCTACTAGCTCTTAGCTGGTTTAGCATGGCGGCTTCTCCTTTCTCTCCCGCACTTCTCTGCTCTGGGTGTGAAATGTTTAGTTATTCCTCGGCCTCCTTTAGCAGTAATGGTACTTGTAATAAGTGTAGCTTATTCGTAGCTTTGGAGGCCAGGCTGGGCGAATTGGAGACTGGGCTCTGCACCTTGGAAAATCCTACAGCTAGCCAGGCCCCTGTAGTCGGTACGGACCAAGGTAGCTTAGCCGCTGTTAGCTGTCCCCCAGCGGATCCCAAGCAGCCGGGAAAGCAGGCCGGCTGAGTGACTGTGAGGAGGAAGCGTAGTCCTAAACAGAAACCCGCTGTACACCACCAACCCGTTCACATCTCTAACCGTTTTTCCCGACTCGGCGACACACCCGCCGAGGAACAAACTCTGGTTATTGGCGACTCTGTTTTGAGAAATGTGAAGTTAGCGACACCAGCAACCATAGTCAATTGTCTTCCGGGGGCCAGAGCAGGCGACATTGAAGGAAATTTGAAACTGCTGGCTAAGGCTAAGCGTAAATTTGGTAAGATTGTAATTCACGCCGGCAGTAATGACACCCGGTTACGCCAATCGGAGGTCACTAAAATTAACATTGAATCGGTGTGTAACTTTGCAAAAACAATGTCGGACTCTGTAGTTTTCTCTGGGCCCCTCCCCAATCGGACCGGGAGTGACTTGTTTAGCCACATGTTCTCCTTGAATTGCTGGCTGTCTGAGTGGTGTCCAAAAAATGAGGTGGGCTTCATAGATAATTGGCAAAGCTTCTGGGGAAAACCTGGTCTTGTTAGGAGAGACAGCATCCATCCCACTTTGGATGGAGCAGCTCTCATTTCTAGAAATCTGGCCAATTTTATTAAACCCTCCAAACCGTGACTACCCATGGTTGGGACCAGGAAGCAGAGTTGTAGTCTTACACACCTCTCTGCAGCTTCTCTCCCCCTGCCATCCCCCCAATACCCCATCCCCGTAGAGACGGTGCCTGCTCCCAGACCACCAACAACCAGTAAAAATCTATTTAAGTATAAAAATTGAAAAAGAAAAAATAATATAGCACCTTCAACTGCACCACAGACTAAAACAGTTAAATGTGGTCTATTAAACATTAGGTCTCTCTCTTCTAAGTCCCTGTTAGTAAATGATATAATAATTGATCAACATATTGATTTATTCTGCCTTACAGAAACCTGGTTACAGCAGGATGAATATGTTAGTTTAAATGAGTCAACACCCCCGAGTCACACTAACTGTCAGAACGCTCATAGCACGGGCCGAGGGGGAGGATTAGCAGCAATCTTCCACTCCAGCTTATTAATTAATCAAAAACCCAGACAGAGCTTTAATTCATTTGAAAGCTTGACTCTTAGTCTTGTCTATCCAAATTGGAAGTCCCAAAAACCAGTTTTATTTGTTGTTATCTATCGTCCACCTGGTCGTTACTGTGAGTTTCTCTGTAAATTTTCAGACCTTTTGTCTGACTTAGTGCTTAGCTCAGATAAGATAATTATAGTGGGCGATTTTAACATCCACAAAGATGCTGAGAATGACAGCCTCAACACTGCATTTAATCTATTATTAGACTCAATTGGCTTTGCTCAAAATGTAAATGAGTCCACCCACCACTTTAATCATACTTTAGATCTTGTTTTGACTTATGGTATGGAAATTGAAGACTTAACTGTATTCCCTGAAAACCCCCTTCTGTCTGATAATTTCTTAATAACATTTACATTTACTTATTGGACTACCCAGCAGTGGGGAATAAGTTTCATTACAGTAGAAGTCTTTCAGAAAGCGCTCTAACTAGGTTTAAGGATATGATTCCTTATTTGTTATGTTCTCCAATGCCATATACCAACACAGTGCAGAGTAGCTACCTAAACTCTGTGAGTGAGATAGATTATCTCGTCAATAGTTTTACATCCTCATTGAGCACAACTTTGGATGCTGTAGCTCCTCTGAAAAAGAGAGCCTTAAATCAGAAGTGCCTGACTCCGTGGTATAACTCACAAACTTGCAGCTTAAAGCAGATAGAGAACAAATTACTCATAACCATCCCAAAGACATATCGTTATCTTTGGCTGCTGTCAGTGATGCCGGTATTTGGTTAGACTCTTTCTCTCCGATTGTTCTGTCTGAGTTATTTTCATTAGTTACTTCCTCCAAACCATCAACATGTCTATTAGACCCCATTCCTACCAGGCTGCTCAAGGAAGCCCTACCATTAATTAATGCTTCGATCTTAAATATGATCACTCTATCTTTATTAGTTGGCTATGTACCACAGGCTTTTAAGGTGGCAGTAATTAAACCATTACTTAAAAAGCCATCACTTGACCCAGCTATCTTAACTAATTATAGGCCAATCTCCAACCTTCCTTTTCTCTCAAAAATTCTTGAAAGGGTAGTTGTAAAACAGCTAACTGATCATCTGCAGAGGAATGGTCTATTTGAAGAGTTTCAGTCAGGTTTTAGAATTCATCATAGTACAGAAACAGCATTAGTGAAGGTTACAAATGATCTTCTTATGGCCTCGGACAGTGGACTCATCTCTGTGCTTGTTCTGTTAGACCTCAGTGCTGCTTTTGATACTGTTGACCATAAAATTTTATTACAGAGATTAGAGCATGCCATAGGTATTAAAGGCACTGCACTGCGATTACAATTTTTTCATGTAAATGGGGAGTCTTCTTCACAGACTAAGGTTAATTATGGAGTTCCACAAGGTTCTGTGCTAGGACCAATTTTATTCACTTTATACATGCTTCCCTTAGGCAGTATTATTAGAAAGCATTGCTTAAATTTTCATTGTTACGCAGATGATACCCAGCTTTATCTATCCATGAAGCCAGAGGACACACAACAATTAGTTAAACTGCAGGAATATCTTACAGACATAAAGACATGGATGACCTCTAATTTCCTGCTTTTAAATTCAGATAAAACTGAAGTTATTGTACTTGGCCCCACAAATCTTAGAAACATGGTGTCTAACCAGATCCTTACTCTGGATGGCATTACCCTGACCTCTAGTAATACTGTGAGAAATCTGGGAGTCATTTTTGATCAGGATATGTCCTTCAATGCGCATATTAAGCAAATATGTAGTACTGCTTTTTTACATTTGCGCAATATCTCTAAAATTAGAAAGGTCTTGTCTCAGAGTGATGCTGAAAAACTAATTCATGCATTTATTTCCTCTAGGCTGGTCTATTGTAATTCATTATTATCAGGTTGTCCTAAAAGTTCCCTGAAAAGCCTTCAGTTAATTCAAAATGCTGCAGCTAGAGTACTGACAGGGACTAGAAGGAGAGAGCATATTTCACCCATATTGGCCTCTCTTCATTGGCTTCCTGTTAATTCTAGAATAGAATTTAAAATTCTTCTTCTTACTTATAAGGTTTTGAATAATCAGGTCCCATCTTATCTTAGGGACCTCTTAGTACCATATCACCCCAATAGAGCACTTCGCTCTCAGACTGCAGGCTTACTTGTAGTTCCTAGGGTTTTTAAGAGTAGAATGGGAGGCAGAGCCTTCAGCTTTCAGGCTCCTCTCCTTTGGAACCAGCTCCCAATTCAGATCAGGGAGACAGACACCCTCTCTACTTTTAAGATTAGGCTTAAAACTTTCCTTTTTGCTAAAGCTTATAGTTAGGGCTGGATCAGGTGACCCTGAACCATCCCTTAGTTATGCTGCTATAGACTTAGACTGCTGGGGGGTTCCCATGATGCACTGAGTGTTTCTTTCTCTTTTTGCTCTGTATGCACCACTCTGCATTTAATCATTAGTGATTGATCTCTGCTCCCCTCCACAGCATGTCTTTTTCCTGGTTCTCTCCCTCAGCCCCAACCAGTCCCAGCAGAAGACTGCCCCTCCCTGAGCCTGGTTCTGCTGGAGGTTTCTTTCTGTTAAAAGAGAGTTTTTCCTTCCCACTGTCACCAAGTGCTTGCTCATAGGGGGTCGTTTTGACCGTTGGGGTTTTTCTGTGATTATTGTATGGCTTTTGCCTTACAATATAAAGCGCCTTGGGGCAACTGTTGTTGTGATTTGGTGCGGTATAAATAAAATTGATTTGATTTGTTTTTTTTATCTGTCGTTATTGTGTGTGGGTGTGTCTCCTCGTGTCTGTCTTGTGTCCCCTGTCTGCATGCCCTGTGCATTGGAACACTCCTGGTGTACACCTGTAAGGTTCATGGTCATGTTCCCCATGTCCACGTGTTCCTGCCACAGAGTCTCGACTTGGTAGTCTCCACTTGGCAGTCAAACTGCTGGACAATGCCACTCACCCTCTGCACACTGTCATCGGTAACCAGAGGAACCTCTTCAGTCACAGACTGCTCCTGCCCAAGTGCAGGACCAACAGACTGAAAAACTCCTTTGTCCCTCAGGCCATCAGACTGTACAACTCCTCACTCAGGGGGAGGAGGAGCAACAGGAAGACAGAGGACGGGAATGAGAGGAACAGTAGTAGCCAGTAAACCAGTATTGATCAATGTGTCTGGTATTTATATGGTGTATTTATATTTATATTTGCAAACTCTTTTTTATTTTCACTTTTGATACTCTGTGTTCTTCTTACCCTGTGTGCTGTGATACAGCTGAGCCTTTTGGGGATGTTCCTTTTATACCCAATCATGACACTCACCTGTTTCCAATTAACCTGTTCACCTGTGGAATGTTCCAAACAGGTGTTCTTTGAGCATTCATCAACTTTCCCAGTCTTTTGTTGCCACTGTCCCAACTTTTTTGAAATGTGTTGCAGGCATCCATTTCAAAATGAGCAAATATTTGCACAAAAACAAAAAAGTCTGAGTTTGAACATTGAATATCTTGTCTTTGTGGTGTATTCAAGGTTGAAGAGGATTTGCAAATCATTGTATTCTGTTTTTATTTAACTCATGCACTGACAGTGATGTTTTGACGTCATGACAGAAAATAAACAAATAAATATAAAGTTTATATGAAAGGAAGTGTTAAGCAGAGAGGGTAAATAAAATTCACATCATTGTTGTCAGGATTATGAACTATAGAGCTTTCCGCTCTCTTCTGACTTGGCAGATATCATATTTTGTTCATTATCTGCCTGCAGCAGAACTCAGGGCTGTGAGCTTTTAATACAGTGTACTGAGGTGTTTTACATCTTTGTTTAAAAGGTTTGTTCTTTAATCCTCCCCTGTGACCTGGATAGTGAGACAGAACGGCTTTGTAAGCTGGAAATAAATGTTTTTTGCAGGCCAGCATCCAGCATGAACGTGTTTCTCAGCAGATCAAAGAAATCACTGAAGCCTTTGTTCACAGCAACAAGCGCAGAATTCATTTTTGCTGCACTGAGAAACCTCTGTGTTGTTCTTAGCGCTGTTTGTTTCCAGTCTGGTAGCAGGATTATTCTGGAACAAACAGTTTCTGATGAAATATGCTGAAATATTAATGCTTTAAGACAAATATTGCCCATGACTGTATTTATAGTTTTTTAATATATAAATATATCTAATGTCTAATACTCATAGATATATAAATGTACTGAGCAGTTGTCAGCACCTGTCAGTGTGTTGGCATGTACCAGGTACCATACTTACAAAAAAAAAAGAAAGAAAAAAAAAAAACACTCACTATTTTTAGTCTTTAGCAAAAGTGTAGAGGTGTACTCTGCAAACTGCGGTAAGTGAATGAAGGGGCAGATGAATGAGTGAGTCCACTTCCTCCAGTTTATGAACACAATGACTCAATCTATTCAACCTCGTGATTCAAATAATGGTTGACAATGAGGATGAACTGACTAAAATGCGGTTCATTTGATGCTTCAGATCAATACAAAAAGATTTTTTTTTGTTTATGGAATATGACATTTATCTATCTGTCACCTGCTGGATGTGCCAGATTGTTTTTGATTGATTTTTTTTTTATTTGTTTATTTAGCACAAAATAAAACACATAAAATAATGTATATACATAAAACAACCAAGAGGTAGGGAGAGAGAGGAAAAAATACAATATAAATAAAGTGCAAGGGAGTGGTGGTAGCCAAAAGGCTTATAAAGCGTCCACTCCCAAACAAAGCAAACATAACAGAATACAAAGGAATTACACCATTTTTACCAGATAAAAACAAATCATTGTAAATATTCCTGCAGGATCTTCGCTTTTAGACTACTTTTATACATATATAAGGTGATAGATGGATTCACAAGATGTACATTATCATTCCAAGATTTAATGCCATGATATCTGATGTGATGCTGATAACGAGTTGCTCTATGCAAAGGTAAATGCAAATGTGCAACCTGCCTGGTCAGATAATTATGAATTTGATGGATATCCTCTTGCTTGCCTCTACTGGTGGTTGGCTCTCACTGCGGTATTGTATCACTTCCTGTTCCGGAGCACAGCGGTGTTTTTCTGTATCTGTTAGCTGTTTAATCTGCGCAGTTAGATTGATCTAGTTACACTTATTACAAGCCGGGAAAGCAGGCTGACTGGGTGACTGTGAGGAGGAAGCGTAGCCCTAAACAGAAGCCCCGTGTACACCGCCAACCCGTTCACATCTCTAACTGTTTTTCCCCACTCGACAACACACCCGCCGAGGATCAAACTCTGGTTATTGGCGACTCTGTTTTGAGAAATGTGAAGTTAGCGACACCAGCAACCATAGTCAATTGTCTTCCGGGGGCCAGAGCAGGCGACATTGAAGGAAATTTGAAACTGCTGGTTAAGGCTTAGCGTAAATTTGGTAAGATTGTCATTCACGTCGGCAGTAATGACACCCGGTTACGCCAATCGGAGGTCACTAAAATTAACATTAAATCGGTGTGTAACTTTGCAAAAACAATGTCGGACTCTGTAGTTTTCTCTGGGCCCCTCCCCAATCGGACCGGGAGTGACATGTTTAGCCGCATGTTCTCCTTGAATTGCTGGCTGTCTGAGTGGTGTCCAAAGAATGAGGTGGGCTTCATAGATAATTGGCAAAGCTTCTGGGGAAAACCTGGTCTTGTTAGGAGAGACAGCATCCATCCCACTTTGGATGGAGCAGCTCTCATTTCTAGAAATCTGGCCAATTTTCTTAAATCCTCCAAACCGTGACTATCCAGGGTTGGGACCAGGAAGCAGAGCTGTAGTCTTACACACCTCTCTGCAGCTTCTCTCCCCCTGCCATCCCCTCATTACCCCATCCCCGTAGAGCCGGTGCCTGCTCCCAGACTACCAATAACCAGCAAAAATCTATTTAAGCATAAAATTCAAAAAGAAAAAATAATATAGCACCTTCAACTGCACCACAGACTAAAACAGTTAAATGTGGTCTATTAAACATTAGGTCTCTCTCTTCTAAGTCCCTGTTAGTAAATGATATAATAATTGATCAACATATTGATTTATTCTGCCTTACAGAAACCTGGTTACAGCAGGATGAATATGTTAGTTTAAATGAGTCAACACCCCCGAGTCACACTAACTGTCAGAATGCTCGTAGCACGGGCCGGGGCGGAGGATTAGCAGCAATCTTCCATTCCAGCTTATTAATTAATCAAAAACCCAGACAGAGCTTTAATTCATTTGAAAGCTTGACTCTTAGTCTTGTCCATCCAAATTGGAAGTCCCAAAAACCAGTTTTATTTGTTATTATCTATCGTCCACCTGGTCGTTACTGTGAGTTTCTCTGTGAATTTTCAGACCTTTTGTCTGACTTAGTGCTTAGCTCAGATAAGATAATTATAGTGGGCGATTTTAACATCAATCAATCAATCAATTTTTTTATATAGCGCCAAATCACAACAAACAGTTGCCCCAAGGCGCTTTATATTGTAAGGCAAGGCCATACAATAATTATATAAAACCCCAACGGTCAAAACGACCCCCTGTGAGCAAGCACTTGGCTACAGTGGGAAGGAAAAACTCCCTTTTAACAGGAAGAAACCGCCAGCAGAACCAGGCTCAGGGAGGGGCAGTCTTCTGCTGGGACTGGTTGGGGCTGAGGGAGAAAATCAAAACATCCACACAGATGCTGAGAATGACAGCCTCAACACTGCATTTAATCTATTATTAGACTCTATTGGCTTTGCTCAAAAAGTAAATGAGTCCACCCACCACTTTAATCATATCTTAGATCTTGTTCTGACTTATGGTATGGAAATAGAAGACTTAACAGTATTCCCTGAAAACTCCCTTCTGTCTGATCATTTCTTAATAACATTTACATTTACTCTGATGGACTACCCAGCAGTGGGGAATAAGTTTCATTACACTAGAAGTCTTTCAGAAAGCGCTGTAACTAGGTTTAAGGATATGATTCCTTCTTTATGTTCTCTAATGCCATATACCAACACAGTGCAGAGTAGCTACCTAAACTCTGTAAGGGAGATAGAGTATCTCGTCAATAGTTTTACATCCTCATTGAAGACAACTTTGGATGCTGTAGCTCCTCTGAAAAAGAGAGCTTTAAATCAGAAGTGTCTGACTCCGTGGTATAACTCACAAACTCGTAGCTTAAAGCAGATAACCCGTAAGTTGGAGAGGAAATGGCGTCTCACTAATTTAGAAGATCTTCACTTAGCCTGGAAAAAGAGTCGGTTGCTCTATAAAAAAGCCCTCGGTAAAGCTAGGACATCTTTCTACTCATCACTAATTGAAGAAAATAAGAACAACCCCAGGTTTCTTTTCAGCACTGTAGCCAGGCTGACAAAGAGTCAGAGCTCTATTGAGCTGAGTATTCCATTAACTTTAACTAGTAATGACTTCATGACTTTCTTTGCTAACAAAATTTTAACTATTAGAGAAAAAATTACTCATAACCATCCCAAAGACGTATCGTTATCTTTGGCTGCTTTCAGTGATGCCGGTATTTGGTTAGACTCTTTCTCTCCGATTGTTCTGTCTGAGTTATTTTCATTAGTTACTTCATCCAAACCATCAACATGTTTATTAGACCCCATTCCTACCAGGCTGCTCAAGGAAGCCCTACCATTATTTAATGCTTCGATCTTAAATATGATCAATCTATCTTTGTTAGTTGGCTATGTACCACAGGCTTTTAAGGTGGCAGTAATTAAACCATTACTTAAAAAGCCATCACTTGACCCAGCTATCTTAGCTAATTATAGGCCAATCTCCAACCTTCCTTTTCTCTCAAAAATTCTTGAAAGGGTAGTTGTAAAACAGCTAACTGATCATCTGCAGAGGAATGGTCTATTTGAAGAGTTTCAGTCAGGTTTTAGAATTCATCATAGTACAGAAACAGCATTAGTGAAGGTTACAAATGATCTTCTTATGGCCTCGGACAGTGGACTCATCTCTGTGCTTGTTCTGTTAGACCTCAGTGCTGCTTTTGATACTGTTGACCATAAAATTTTATTACAGAGATTAGAGCATGCCATAGGTATTAAAGACACTGCACTGCGGTGGTTTGAATCATATTTGTCTAATAGATTACAATTTGTTCATGTAAATGGGGAATCTTCTTCACAGACTAAAGTTAATTATGGAGTTCCACAAGTTTCTGTGCTAGGACCAATTTTATTCACTTTATACATGCTTCCCTTAGGCAGTATTATTAGACGGTATTGCTTAAATTTTCATTGTTACGCAGATGATACCCAGCTTTATCTATCCATGAAGCCAGAGGACACACACCAATTAGCTAAACTGCAGGATTGTCTTACAGACATAAAGACATGGATGACCTCTAATTTCCTGCTTTTAAACTCAGATAAAACTGAAGTTATTGTACTTGGCCCCACAAATCTTAGAAACATGGTGTCTAACCAGATCCTTACTCTGGATGGCATTACCCTGACCTCTAGTAATACTGTGAGAAATCTTGGAGTCATTTTTGATCAGGATATGTCCTTCAATGCGCATATTAAACAAATATGTAGGACTGCTTTTTTGCATTTACACAATATCTCTAAAATCAGAAAGGTCTTGTCTCAGAGTGATGCTGAAAAACTAATTCATGCATTTATTTCCTCTAGGCTGGACTATTGTAATTCATTATTATCAGGTTGTCCTAAAAGTTCCCTAAAAAGCCTTCAGTTAATTCAAAATGCTGCAGCTAGAGTACTGACGGGGACTAGAAGGAGAGAGCATATCTCACCCATATTGGCCTCTCTTCATTGGCTTCCTGTTAATTCTAGAATAGAATTTAAAATTCTTCTTCTTACTTATAAGGTTTTGAATAATCAGGTCCCATCTTATCTTAGGGACCTCGTAGTACCATATCACCCCAATAGAGCGCTTCGCTCTCAGACTGCAGGCTTACTTGTAGTTCCTAGGGTTTGTAAGAGTAGAATGGGAGGCAGAGCCTTCAGCTTTCAGGCTCCTCTCCTGTGGAACCAGCTCCCAATTCAGATCAGGGAGACAGACACCCTCTCTACTTTTAAGATTAGGCTTAAAACTTTCCTTTTTGCTAAAGCTTATAGTTAGGGCTGGATCAGGTGACCCTGAACCATCCCTTAGTTATGCTGCTATAGACGTAGACTGCTGGGGGGTTCCCATGATGCACTGTTTCTTTCTCTTTTTGCTCTGTATGCACCACTCTGCATTTAATCATTAGTGATCGATCTCTGCTCCCCTCCACAGCATGTCTTTTTCCTGGTTCTCTCCCTCAGCCCCAACCAGTCCCAGCAGAAGACTGCCCCTCCCTGAGCCTGGTTCTGCTGGAGGTTTCTTCCTGTTAAAAGGGAGTTTTTCCTTCCCACTGTAGCCAAGTGCTTGCTCACAGGGGGTCGTTTTGACCGTTGGGGTTTTACATAATTATTGTATGGCCTTGCCTTACAATATAAAGCGCCTTGGGGCAACTGTTTGTTGTGATTTGGCGCTATATAAAAAAATTGATTGATTGATTGATTGATTGATTGATATGCACAAAATAATATTTAATGAAGGAAGGCCACTTAATATCGTACAGAGCTCTGAAAACAAACGTACAAGTCAAGAAAATATTTATATGGAAAATATTTAAGAGCTGCAATGCAAAAAACAGAGGTGCTTCCAGTGAATTCTTCCAGTGAATAACCTCATCATCACACACAATGGAAATTATGAGCAAGTATGGTAGAGGTTGAGGGAGACTGAGATGAGGAGCATCACTTAAACTGTGAGGGAGCTTTGGTTATTACATTATGGCCATGTGGTGCAAAGAAGTGCTCACGAACAGAGATTCAGACAGATTTGTGAACAATATCTGAGAGATAGAAAATATATTTGTGTATATAGAAAATGTTATATACGAGGGCTGTCCGTAAAGTATAGGTCCTTTTTATTTTTTTCAAAAACTATATGGATTTCATTCATATGTTTTTACGTCAGACATGCTTGAACCCTCGTGCGCATGCGTGAGTTTTTCCACGCCTGTCGGTGACGTCATTTGCCTGTGAGCACTCCTTGTGGGAGGAGTCGTCCAGCCCCTCGTCGGAATTCCTTTGTCTGAGAAGTTGCTGAGAGACTGGCGCTTTGTTTGATCAAAATTTTTTCTAAACCTGTGAGACACATCGAAGTGGACACGGTTCGAAAAATTAAGCTGATTTTCAGTGAAAATTTTAACAGCTGATGAGAGATTTTGAGGTGATTCTGTCGCTTTAACGACTTTTCACAGTGCGAGACGTCGCTCAGCGCTCTCAGGCAGCGTCATCAGCCTGTTTCAAGCTTAAAACCTCCACATTTCAGGCTCTATTGATCCAGGATGTCGTGAGAGAACAGAGACGTTTCAGAAGAAGTCGGTTTCAGCATTTTATCCGGATAGTCCGCTGTTAAAGGAGATTTTTTTTAATGAAAGACGAGCGGACGGGTCCGCGCGTCGGGACGCAGCCGACGCGGCGCGGCGGCACAGGAAAAACACCTCTGTGTTGATAACCATTTGTTAAAATCCAGTTGGCTTTTGATGGCTTTCAGTGGAGTGAGTATATGAGAAATTGTTTATCAGCTGGAGATGTTCCTCAAGGCTTCCAACAGAGGTGTTTTTCCTGTGACGGAGCGTCGCGGCGGCTGCGAGCCGACGCTGCAATCCGCCCGCACGTCTTTCATTAAAAAAATCTCCTTTAACAGTGGAATATCCGGATAAAATGCTGAAACCGACTTCTTCTGAAACTTCTCTGTTCTCTCACGATGTCCTGGATCAACAGAGCCTGAAATGTGGAGGTTTTAAGCTTGAAACAGACTGATGACGCTGCCTGAGAGCGCTGCGCGACGTCTCGCACCGTGAAAAGTCCTTAAAGCGACAGAATCACCTCAAAATCTCTCATCAGCTGTTAAATTTTTCACTGAAGACCAGCTTAATTTTTCGAACCCTGTCCACTTCGATGTGTCTCACAGGTTTAGAAAAAATTTTGATCAAACAAATCGCCAGTCTCTCAGCAACTTCTCAGACAAAGGAATTCCGACGAGGGGCTGGACGACTCCTCACACAAGGAGTGCTCACAGGCGAATGACGTCACCGACAGGCGTGGAAAAACTCACGCATGCGCACGAGGGTTCAAGCATGTCTGACGTAAAAACATATGAATGAAATCCATATAGTTTTTGAAAAAAATAAAAAGGACCTATACTTTACGGACAGACCTCGTATCTCTGAGTTCAGCTCATGAAAAATGGGAGCAAAAACAAAAGTGTTGAGTTGATATTTTTGCTCAGTGTAGTTTTCAAGATGTGGTGTTTTGTTGCTTTGTGGAGGTAAACACTTTGATGAATACTTTTCTAAATGTACTTTTGAAATGAAAGGGGTGATAAGAGTGCCTTCATTTCCTGTTTCCTGTAAATGAATTAGAACCGTGTGGTTTTAAAAAATGTCTCTGTTTGGTGAAAGAGATTATTTAAAGCACATGAATGATGGCAAGCAGCAGCGGTAATGGATTCTGCTTCAGATCTATGCGGACAGAACCTCCCTGTTCTTTGTCTTCACACACTCACCCCCAATTCCAACTCCTGCTATTTTCTACTGACCTGTAAAAAGCTTCTCGTAATGGAAGTTTGATTAGTTTGTGCTCACATTCTCATCTTAGCATTGATTATGTTGCCGCATTAGTCAAAGCGGAGATGGAACACGTACTTACGCACTGTGTCCTCGCTGGTTCCTCCATGAGACAAACATAAAAAGCATGCATTAAATCATAAAAATGTGTAACTCTTACTTGTACCAGCTGCTCAAATAATGTTCTGAATAAGAGGCTTTTAGAAAATGTTTCTTCATCTAATTTGTACAAAAGGAGCCGTTATGAGAGCTGAAGTGGATGAGGAAAGGGAACAAGGTCATTTTGGCCTTGAAAGGCTGCAAGGTTGTGATGTGTTTTTCCTCTTTGTTTATTTGTTTGTACATGAACAGTGTCTCTCTGCATTCATATGGTCCCATGTTTTTCTGGGTGATCTCACACTTTATCTTGTTCTTGAAATCCCACTCGTCCAAATACAACCCCTGGCAATAATTATGGAATCACCGGCCTCGGAGGATGTTCACTCAGTTGTTTAATTTTGTAGAAAAAAAGCAGATCACAGACATGACACAAAACTAAAGTCATTTCAAATGGCAACTTTCTGGCTTTAAGAAACACTATAAGAAATCAGGAAAAATAATTGTGGCAGTCAGTAACGGTTCCTTTTTTAGACCAAGCAGAGGGAAAAAAATATGGACTCACTCAATTCTGAGGAATAAATTATGGAATCACCCTGTAAATTTTCATCCCGAAAACTAACACCTGCATCATCAAATCAGATCTGCTCGTTAGTCTGCATCTAAAAAGGAGTGATCACACCTTGGAGAGCTGTTGCACCAAGTGGACTGACATGAATCATGGCTCGAACACGAGAGATGTCAATTGAAACAAAGGAGAGGATTATCAAACTCTTAAAAGAGGGTAAATCATCACGCAATGTTGCAAAAAATGTTGGTTGTTCACAGTCAGCTGTGTCTAAACTCTGGACCAAATACAAACAACATGGGAAGGTTGTTAAAGGCAAACATACTGGTAGATCAAGGAAGACATCAAAGCATCAAGACAGAAAACTTAAAGCAATATGTCTCAAAATGGA